>NC_069501.1:920957118-921058706 GCF_027579735.1 Bombina bombina
GGAACAGATATAGTTTTCTGCCTTCAAATTCCAGTGACGGGGCTTTTCTGTAGGCTTGAAGGATTGCTACTTTTGTTTTAAAGTTGAGGTACTTTACCATAACTTGTCTCGACTGTTGGGTATTTTCCCCCTGCTTTCTCGGGTCTCCAACTCTGTGGGCCCTCTCTACTGTGCATGGAAGGCATGATTGAGGAATGTGTAACATCTTTGGCAGGGTGTTTTCTGCAAAGTCTATGAGTTGTGTTCCTGGGAGAGACTCTGGGATTCCTACAATCCGTAAGTTGTTTCTTCTCGACCTGTTCTCCAGGTCGTCGATTTTGGCCCACAGCCTATCATTCTGCTGCCGTAGCGTTTGAATATTAGTTTCAGCTTCTCTATGGCGAGTCTCTCCCTCCGCAACCCTTTGTTCCACTTGAGTTAGTCTGCCATTGAATGATTTTACTTCTGTTGTAAGTGAGTCCATCCCTGTTTGTAACTGTTCAATTTTCGGTAAGAACAGTGCAGAGATCTGTGAGACAATTGGGTGGGTGTCCATAGAAATAGAGTTCAGCATATCCTCTGCCTCTACTGGTGCCTGTGTTGTCTCCACTTGATTCTTTTTCTTATCAGCATTCTTAAGTCTGCTAGCCATTGTTCCTGTCTTTTTGTTGTAGGAGTTATAGTATTTTTGCATGCAGCTTTAAAAAGTCCCAGCTAATGCTGCCCTATATGTTGTGTTTTTATATTTGTTTCACAGCAAATTTGTAGCCTCTGTCTGTTTCCTTTCAGATCATAGATTGATGGCAAACTAAAGGTCAATGATATGTTTGCTAAGTGGTGGGTGAGCGGGGGGGGGACAGGCCCGAGCCCTCTAGCCCTGCATGGTGTGTTAGTTACTGCTGATGTTTGGAAAAGAGATAGTGATTCTAGCGGTTTTAGGTTTTAACCACCAAGACCCTCAATGCAGTCTTTTTAATATGTGTCCTGGTTCTAGGGCTGTGGCAAAAGCGAGTTTCCAGGGCTAGGTTTGGGGTCTTACAAAGCTCAAGGGGATTTCCCAGTTTTTTAATGTTGTGGTCTGTCTTTCAGCTCCTGAGAGAGCATGCAGCATATGTGTTTATATGCCCTTTTCCCTGTGAGACTGTTCTCGTTTCCCTTCTGTGTCTTGTCTTTGCGCCCTGTGGTTCTGAAGTCTATGTGGGTTTATGTGTGCCTCTCTTCTCTGCTGTGCGAGTGTGCCATGCAGTGAGTGTATGTCGGCACTGTTCACAGCAGTTAATCTGGTGCCCACTTCACTCCCGGATAGGCTGTGGCCTTTATTGTGCTGCGTATCTGACAGTGGCGGTCAGGCAGCAAATTGGCAAAATGGCGGCTTTCCCGCCGTTATCCGGACCTTCCCTCCCGGCCCCTCTGATGCCTTAAAAGTTTTGTTCAGGGCTCTTACCGGGTACTCGGACTCTTGGCGCTTGTCCCCTGCTTGATGTTTGGGAGTCGTGTGGATTCTGTCCCTGTCTGTTAACTTTGCGGCTGTAGCCGCAGCTTCTCTCTACTTCTTCTGTCAGGCGGCTTCTGCGGCGGGGGAATCCGATGACTGATTCCCTGCCGATGTGTCTCCGGGCAGTTGTAGTTTTCCCTGCCAAGGATTTCAGCGTTTTTTAAGGACACTTGTGAGGTTTTTCACCAAATTAGGGGCTGTAAGCAGCGGAGCTCTTTTCCCTGCTTCCACCCTCTGTGCCCTCCCACCGGAAGTCCAGGTAGCATACATTTTATTATTCTTCTAGTGGCAGAGAGAGTCCAAGACATTCATAACCTATGGGAAACCAAGTTCCAAGCTGTGGAGTTCACAAATGTTTTGGAGATAAAAAAAAGGGGAGGCAGAAGTTCTAGACACCACCGCTTGTAGAACCCTTCTCCCAAAGGATGCCTCTCCGCTGTGGAGTCTCTCCTTAGAAGAGAACGGATTAGGAAATAGTGAAGGAGCCACAATCTCCTGGTTGATGTTATGAGTATTCACCACCTTAGGTAAAAAGCCTGGTTGAGTCCTCATCACAGCCTTATCCCGATGAATCACCAGATACAGGGAATCAAAACATCAAAGCTCTGATACTTTGCGAGCAGATGAAACAGCCAAAAGGAAGACTACTTCCAAGTGAGTAACTTAATATGCAGAGGTTTAAACAGAGCTCTCTGAAGATCCTTTAGAACTAAGTTTAGGCTCCACGGGGGAGCAACAGGTTTGAAAACAGTTCTAATTCAGACCAAAGCCTAAACAAACTCTTTAACATCTGGCAGACTAGCCAGTTTATTATGAAACAGAACAAAAAGGGCAGAAATCTGACCCTTGATAGAACTGCCCGACAGACCTATCCCCATACATTACTCTCGTCTATGGTGATTATTACCCAGGAGGGGCGACATAAGCTAATCCCTAGGAGAACTGGAGTTGGGGATTGCCACCAGGCAAGACTCCCTCTCATCTAGGCATCCTGATAGATGACCTAAGACAGATCTGAATGATCTCCATTCCATTGTCTGAGCATACACAACTGTAGTGGTCTTAGATGAAAACAAGCAAAAGTAAAAGCATCTGATGCCGCAACCATGAGACCTACCACCTTCATGCATTGAGCTAACGAAGGATGGGCATTGGACTTAAGCAGGCAACACGCCTTCTGAAGCTTCTACCTGCGCTGATCTGCAAAGAAAATGCTCATACTGACAGTCTATGATCGTTCCCAGAAAATGTAACGTTGCATGTATGTATTGTATTGGGTACATGTAAAGTGCAGCTATAATCACCCGTAAGGGTCTCAAGGCGCTGCTCATTTTATCGACCTCGGAAAGTATGAAAGGCTGAGTGGACCTCGCCGAGGATCGAACCTGCAACCCTTGGGTTGCTACAGAGCTCAGCCACAGTGCCTTAGCATGCTGAGCTATCTGTCCGGCCTTGTGGTCGGAATGAGGGAGCTCTTGCCCAGATTGACCTTTCAACCATGCACCTGAATACACAAGAGTAACCCTCTGCATGTGGTACTGAACCACTGGTAAAGATGGAGCTTGAACCAAAACACCTAGGGAAAGGATGGACCTTATTTCCATCTTGAAGGTGGAAATCTTTATGTTTTTGTTGACTCCCTTCAAGTCTAAAATAGAAAGAGAATGGAGTAGAACCTATTTCCTCTAATGGGGGAAATGGAACTACTATGCCCCTAGTTAGGAAGTCGTCCCCGCAACGGAGCAGAGCTGATACCTTTAAAGGGTTTCCTGAAACCCTTGACAGTAAAAGGCAGTCCCTTGTGGGACGAGACCGAAAGCTTATTCTGTATCCCAGGCAAATAATGTCCAGCACCCAGGGGTCCTGGACGGATTGACGCCATTACCTCTGAAATATTGAAAGTCAGCCACCCACACTACCTGGTCCTAGGTCAGGGGTGACCCCATCATGCTGACTTGTTGTCCTGGGAAGACTTCTTGGGCTGCTTGTTTTTATTCCATCCTTGGGTGGGCTTTAAGGTTACCCCGGGGAACTTTGTCTTCTCTGACCCCTGTTCAGACGAAAGGAATGAAAATGTCCTGAATGGTTCTTAGGTCTAGATTTCTTATCCTGAGGTAGGAAAGCTCACTTTCTACCTGTGACTGTGGCTATGATGGAGTCCAGACCCGGACCAAACAGGGCCTTGCCTTTGAAAGACAAGGATAAAAGTCTAGACTTAGACACATTATGTGCTGTCCATTAATTAAGCCGCAAGGCCCTCCTAACCAGAACTGCACTGATAGAGTTCTTAGTGCTAAGGCAAATAATTTGCAGAATGACATCCCTGATGAAGGCATTGAATATGATCCTGGTAGAAAAAAAATCTTCTGAGATGTCTCTCAAGATTTCTATCTATGGGATCCTTAAAAGAGGTGCTGCCCTCAAGCAGGATAGTAGTTGGCTTGGCCAATGTGGATATAGCGCCATCCACCTTAAAGACACTGTTCCTAGCCTCCACGTGGGTAGCAGGAACGGGGAAATAATCTCTTAAATGCTCCTGGAGAGGCAAAAGGAGTCCCTGGCTTTTCCTACTCCTTAGAGATGATTTCAGAAATAAAGGGGGGTACAGGTCCAAGTCTAAACACCAATTTTAGTCCCGGAATTTTAGATAGAACCCTCTTTAACAGGAGCCTAAGCTGCTCTACCTTGAACCTAATTGTCCCCTCCTCGGAGTCCTCTTCCGACTCTCCATCAGAAGGGTCAGAGAAAGGAAGTTACACTTCAGAGCTAACCAAGGGTTCATACTCACAAGGTTGCCCATAATTATCAGTCATGGCCACTGCCACCGCACCAATGCCACGTGTTGGAGAACAATGTTTAACCTTCCTCTTCCTTTTTTCCAGCACCATATCAGTTTAAGTGACCGAGAACCTGGAAACAAGTGCAGCCATCTAGCGATCACCAAAGTGCGACAATAACTAGATATTATAAAGTTCAAGAAAGAACAGAATGCTTGTCATTGACCTGCGCATTAACGCACCTAGGCACAGCGTTAATGCACAGGTTTATAGCAAATGAATGCCTGTCAAAGGGGATAGGAATGTGCACAGAACACAAATTCTAGTGCAGGGACAAGGCTTACACCACCTCTTTATTAGGCAATGTGCCATGAAAGAGGGGACAACCTACCTATCATGTGTCTGTAATTTAGTGAGAAACACACAGCGTTATCAGGGGATATAGATTAGACTGGAAAGAGGCATGGGAGACCCAGCGTCAACCAGAATTATATATACCAGTACTGTAGTGAGATTTATATGGATATAAATGATCCCCGGCTCAACTGAGCCAATCCATGTTAAACTTTATTTCTTCATTATACAGAGCACATTTCTCTGCCTACCTCCAAGATACAAGGCAAAGAACTACTGGTGTGTAGGGGAAGTGGGAGGGATAATGATATAGTCTTGTGGTGGCCAGGAATAGTATTTCCCATAGGTTATGAATGTTCGCGTGAACTTTCACTGCCAGTAAAAGGAAATGGTCACAGTGCATTAACATTAAAAAGATTACAGCAAAATATAAAAGGAAACACGTTGCAATTACAGTTTTTAAAAGAAAATAAATTTAAACAGAAAGCCTATACACTCTACTCACAATCCAGTAAATGTATACTTTTTCTCACTAAAGTGGCATTGTAGGGACACTGAACACAATTTTTTTTATTTCCGGATTCAGATAGAGCATGCGATTTTAAGTAATATTCTAATTTACTCCTTTTATCAATTTTTCTTCCTTCTCTTGCTATCTTTATTTGAAAAAGAAGGCATCTAAGCTAAGGAGCAAGCCAATTTTTAGTTCAGTAAACTGGACAGCACTTGTTTACTGGTGGGTGAATTTATCCACCAATCAGCAAGAACAACCCAGGTTGTTCACCAAAAATGGGCCGGCATCTAAACTTACATTCTTGCTTTTCAAGTAAAGATACCAAGAGAATGAAGAAAATTTGATAATAGGAGTAAATTAGAAAGTTGCTTAAAATTGCATGCTCTATCTGAATCATGAAAGTTAAATTTGACTTGAGGGTCCCTTTAATACAGTGTTGCATTATGATCTTTTATTTCCATTTCTTCTTTTGAGGAATGCAGACCTTTGTGGATAAATACAGGGAGTGCAGAATTATTAGGCAAATGAGTATTTTGACCACATCATCCTCTTTATGCATGTTGTCTTACTCCAAGCTGTATAGGCTCGAAAGCCTACTACCAATTAAGCATAATAGGTGATGTGCATCTCTGCAATGAGAAGGGGTGTGGTCTAATGACATCAACACCCTATATCAGGTGTGCATAATTAGGCAACTTCCTTTCCTTTGGCAAAATGGGTCAAAAGAAGGACTTGACAGGCTCAGAAAAGTCAAAAATAGTGAGATATCTTGCAGAGGGATGCAGCACTCTTAAAATTGCAAAGCTTCTGAAGCGTGACCATCGAAAAATCAAGCGTTTCATTCAAAATAGTCAACAGGGTCGCAAGAAGCGTGTGGAAAAACCAAGGCGCAAAATAACTGCCCATGAACTGAGAAAAGTCAAGCATGCAGCTGCCAAGATGCCACTTGCCACCAGTTTGGCCATATTTCAGAGCTGCAACATCACTGGAGTGCCCAAAAGCACAAGGTGTGCAATACTCAGAGACATGGCCAAGGTAAGAAAGGCTGAAAGACGACCACCACTGAACAAGACACACAAGCTGAAACGTCAAGACTGGGCCAAGAAATATCTCAAGACTGATTTTTCTAAGGTTTTATGGACTGATGAAATGAGAGTGAGTCTTGATGGGCCAGATGGATGGGCCCGTGGCTGGATTGGTAAAGGGCAGAGAGCTCCAGTCCGACTCAGACGCCAGCAAGGTGGAGGTGGAGTACTGGTTTGGGCTGGTATCATCAAAGATGAGCTTGTGGGGCCTTTTCGGGTTGAGGATGGAGTCAAGCTCAACTCCCAGTCATACTGCCAGTTTCTGGAAGACACCTTCTTCAAGCAGTGGTACAGGAAGAAGTCTGCATCCTTCAAGAAAAACATGATTTTCATGCAGGACAATGCTCCATCACACGCGTCCAAGTACTCCACAGCGTGGCTGGCAAGAAAGGGTATAAAAGAAGAAAATCTAATGACATGGCCTCCTTGTTCACCTGATCTGAACCCCATTGAGAACCTGTGGTCCATCATCAAATGTGAGATTTACAAGGAGGGAAAACAGTACACCTCTCTGAACAGTGTCTGGGAGGATGTGGTTGATGCTGCACGCAATGTTGATGGTGAACAGATCAAAACACTGACAGAATCCATGGATGGCAGGCTTTTGAGTGTCCTTGCAAATAAAGGTGGCTATATTGGTCACTGATTTGTTTTTGTTTTGTTTTGGAATGTCAGAAATGTATATTTGTGAATGTTGAGATGTTATATTGGTTTCACTGGTAAAAATAAATAATTGAAATGGGTATATATTTGTTTTTTGTTAAGTTGCCTAATAATTATGCACACACAGATATCCCCCTAAAATAGCTATAACTAAAAACAAACTAAAAACTACTTCCAAAACTATTCAGCTTTGATATTAATGAGTTTTTTGGGTTCATTGAGAACATGGTTGTTGTTCAATAATAAAATTAATACTCAAAAATACAACTTGCCTAATAATTCTGAACTCCCTGTAAAAGAACTGCCTGATTCCACCTATTTTAACCTTTAGGATTGATCTATTATGAATTATTATATATATATATATATATATATATATATATATATATATATATATATATATATATATATATATATATATATATATATATATATATACACACACACACACACACACACACACACACACACACACACACACACACATATATACATACATACAGTATATTTGTGCACTGTGTGTTATATAACAGCACTTTTTTATTATAACTTGGGATTTTTTTTTCTCTTTTGTGTTTTTTTTAACTTGCAAGGTGTTATACAACTTTTCCTAAAACAAAGTGTTGCAAGAAAGTATATGAATGAAAAATAATCCTGTTTATAGATGGAAAAAAAAGAGAATAACATAAGTTAATATAGACAGAAGCAATAAATAATACTGAGTATAAATAAAAGAATGCAATTCACTGAACACAATTTCATATGTACCCATACTGTCTGTTTTAGTAGGCCTGAACTTAATCCAACTGCACAAATGTGAATGAAAAGGTGACCTGTTACACAAAAAACCCTTAGAAGATTTAAACACTTGAAGTAAATTAGTTAATAAAGACCGGGAGAAATAGAACAAAAAGCAAACAGAAAAAGGTTTGTAAAGTAAAACGGACAAAAGGCCTTAAGTTGAATAACATCAACTGAATGAGCAAACAATGACTAAACATGAATCAAACTTTTAACAAATTCTTTACCTATGGTAAGCTTCTATAAATGAACTAATTCTGAAAGGTAGGAAAAAATGCTTGTAAAACCCTAACAAAACTGCTGCCCTTACATTTGCAAGAATATAAAACAAATATGTTAACCATACCTAAACAAGAAAAAAACACCATCAAAAAGGAAATTTATGCTTACCTGATAAATGTATTTCTTCTACGATATGACGAGTCCACGGATTTCATCCTTACTTATGGAATATTAACCTCCTGCTAACAGGAAGTGGCAAAGAGCACCACAGCAGAGCTGTATATATAGCTCCTCCCTTCCCTCCACCTACAGTCATTCGACCGAAGTTAGGAAGAGAAAGGAAAACCCAAAGGTGCAGAGGTGACTGAAGTTTAACAAAAATATAATATATATCTGTCTTAAAATGACAGGGTGGGCCGTGGACTCGTCATATCATAGAAGAAATAAATTTATCAGGTAAGCATAAATTTCCTTTTCTTCTACAAGATATGACGAGTCTACGGATGTCATCCTTACTTGTGGGATACAATACCAAAGCTACAGGACACGGATGAAAGGGAGGGACAAGACAGGAAACTAAACGGAAGGCACCACTGCTTGAAGAACCTGTCTCCCAAAACCAGCCTCAGAAGAAGCTTCCACGGTGGCAGAGAGGACATGTCCACTAGATTGGCATACCAAGTCCTGCGAGGCCACGCAGGCGCGATTAGAATTACTGAAGCCCTCTCCTGTTTGATCCGAGCAATCACCCGGGGCAGGAGAGAAAACGGTGGAAACACATAAGCTAGGTTGAATGACTAAGGCATCTATCACTTCGGCCTGAGGATACCTTGACCTGGATCCGTATCTTGGAAGTTTGGCATTCTGACGAGATGCCATCAGATCCAACTCCGGTTTGCCCCATCTGAGGATCAGAGTGGCAAAGACCTCCGGAAGGAGTTCCCACTCCCCTGGATGAAACATCTGTCTGCATAAAAAGTCCGCTTCCCAGTTGTCCACTCCTGGGATGTAGATTGTTGACAGATTACAAGTGGGCCTCCGCCCACCGAATTATCTTAGATACTTCTGTCATCGCTAAGGAACTCCTTGTTCCTCCCTGATGATTGATGTAAGCCACAGTCGTGATGTTGTCCGACTGAAAGCGAATGAATTTGGCTGAAGCCAACTGAGGCCACGCCTGATGCGCATTGAATATTGCCCTCAATTCCAGAATATTGATTGAAAAAACTGACTCCGACTGACTCCACACACCCTGAGCCTTCAGGGAATTCCAGACCGCACCCCAACCTAGAAGGCTGGCGTCCGTCGTCACTATCACCCATGAGGGTCTGTGGAAGCACGTCCCTTGGGACAGATGATCCTGAGACAACCACCAAAGAAGAGAGTCTCTTGTCTCCTGATCCAGATCTATCTGAGGAGACAAATTTGCATAATCTCCATTCCACTGTCTGAGCATGCTCAGCTGTAGTGGTCTGAGATGAAAACGAGCAAATGGAATGATGTCCATTGCCGCCACCATCAATCCAATTACCTCCATGCACTGGGCCACTGATGGCCGAGGATTGGATTTAAGAGCTCGGCATGTATTCAGAATCTTTAACTTTCTGACCTCTGTCAAGAAAATTTTCATGGATATGGAATCTATTAAAGTTCCCAGGAAGAGAACCTTGGTCTGTGGAATTAATTAACTCTTTTCCAGATTCACCTTCCACCCGTGAGTCCTCAGAAAGGGCAGAACAATGTCTGTATGAGACTTTGTCAGATGGTAGGACGACGCCTGGATCAGAATATCGTCCAAATAAGGCGCCACTGCAATACCCCACAGCCTGAGAACCCCTAGAAGGGACCCTAGAACCTTTGTGAAGATCCGGGGTGCTGTGGACAATCCGAAGGGAAGAGCCTTGAACTGAAAATGTTTGTCCAGGAAGGCAAACCTTAGGAACTGGTGATGATCCCCGAGGATAGGAATATGAAGGTATGCATCCTTCAAGTCCACGGTAGTCATATATTGACCCTCCTGGATCAATGGAAGAATTGTTCGAAGAGTCTCCATCTTGAAGGATGGGACTCTGAGAAACTTGTTTAGACTTTTTAGATCTAAAATAGGTCGAAACATGCCCTCTTTTTTGGGGACCACGAAAAGGTTTGAGTAAAACCCCTGCCCCTGTTCCAGTATTGGAATGGGACGAATTACTCCCATAGTAGAGAGGTCTTTTACACAACGTAAGAACGCCTCTCTTTTTATCTGGTCTACAGACAATCATGAAAGAAGAAACCTCCCCCTTGGGAGAGAACCTTTGAATTCCAGTTGATACCCTTGGGACACGATTTCCAGTGTGCAGGGGTCCTGAACATCTCTTACCCAAGCCTAGGCAAAGAAAGAAAGTCTGCTCCCTACTAGATCTGGTCCCGGATCGGGGGTCGACCCTTCATGCTGTCTTGGTAGCAGCAGCGGGCTTCTTGGTTGTTTACCCTTGTTCCAAGTCTGGTTGGGTCTCCAGACGGATTTGGCCTGAGCAAAATTCCCTTCCTGCTTGGCGGAGGAAGAGGAAGAAGAGGGGACTTCTTTAAAAGTTCCGAAAGGAACTAAAATTATTTTGTTTACCCCTTAGTTTAGCCGTTCTAACCTGAGGTAGGAGATGACCCTTACCTCCCGTAATGTCAGAAATGATCTCCTTCAAGTCAGGCCCACATAGGGTTTTCCCCTTGAAAGGAATAGCCAAAAGCTTTGACTTGGATGACACATCAGCAGACCAAGATTTTAACCATAACGCTCTACGCGCTAAAATAGCAAATCTTGCATTCTTAGCCGCCAGCTTGGCAATCTGAAAGGCGGTGTCTGTAATAAAAAAATTAGCCAGCTTAAGAGCCTTAATTCTGTCTAAAATATCCTCTAAAGGAGTTTCCGTCTTAAGGGACTCTTCTAAGGCCTCAAACCAGAAGGCAGCCGCAATGTTAACTGGTACAATGCAGGCCGTTGGTTGCAAGAGGCCGTTGGTTGCAAGAGGAAACCCTGATGAATAAACAATTTCTTTAGAAGACTCTCCCATTTCTTATCCATAGGGTCTTTGAAAGCACAGCTGTCCTCAATAGGAATAGTTGTACGCTTAGCCAGGGTAGATATAGCTCCTTCCACCTTAGGGACTGTTTGCCAAGAGTCCCGAACAGTGTCAGATATAGGATACATTTTCTTGAAATTAGGAGAGGGTGAAAACGGGATACCCGGTCTGTCCCATTCCCTCTTAATAATCTCAGAAATTCTCTTAGGAACCGGAAAAATGTCAGTGTAAGCAGGTACCTCTAAGTATTTGTCCATCTTACACAATTTCTCTGGTGGTACCACAATAGGGTCACAGTCATCCAGAGTCGCTAAAACCTCCCTAAGTAAAAGATGGAGGTGCTCAAGCTTAAATTTAAAGGACATGACGTCCGAGTCCGTCTGAGGTAACGCACTTCCCGAATTGGAAAGTTCCCCCTCAGATAGAAGTTCCCTGACCAACAATTCAGATCCCTGTGAGGGTACATTGGAAATAGCAAACAACGCATCAGAGGGTTCAGCATTCACATTGACCTCTGTTTTACTGCGTTTACCCTGTAATACTGGCAACTTAGATAATACCTATGTAAGGGTAGTTGCCATAACTGCAGCCATATCCAGCAGAGTAAATGAATTAGACGCGGTTGAAGAACCAGGCGTCGCTTGGGTGGGCGTTAAAGGTTGTGACGCTTGGGGATAAGTTAGCGGTATACCCTGATTCTCCTCAGACTGAGAATCATCTTTAGACACATTTTCTTTACATAAAATTTGAGCTTTACATTGTAAGGCCATCTCAGTACACGAGGGACAAAAAGTCAGAGGGGGTTCCACAGTGGCATCTAAACACATATAGCAAGAGTTTCCTCCTCAGTGTCAGACATGTTAAAAAAAACTAATAATAGTTGTACTTTGCTTAAAATATTGAGCTCTGAGTTCAAATTGAAAAAAACATAATTTATGTAAGAACTTACCTGATAAATTCATTTATTTCATATTAGCAAGAGTCCATGAGCTAGTGACGTATGGGATATACATTCCTACAAGGAGGGGCAAAGTTTCCCAAACCTCAAAATGCCTACAAATACACCCCTCACCACACCCACAAATTAGTTTAACGAATAGCCAAGAAGTGGGGTGATAAGAAAAAAGTGCGAAAGCATATAAAATAAGGAATTGGAATAATTGTGCTTGATACAAAAAAAAAAAATCATAACCACCACAAAAAAAGGGCGGGCCTCATGGACTCTTGCTAATATGAAAGAAATGAATTTATCAGGTAAGTTCTTACATAAATTATGTTTTATTTCATGTAATTAGCAAGAGTCCATGAGCTAGTGACGTATGGGATAATGACTACCCAAGATGTGGATCTTTCCACGCAAGAGTCACTAGAGAGGGAGGGATAAAATAAAGACAGCCAATTCCTGCTGAAAATAATCCACACCCAAAATAAAGTTTAATGAAAAACATAAACAGAAGATTCAAACTGAAACCGCTGCCTGAAGTACTTTTCTACTAAAAACTGCTTCAGAAGAAGAAAATACATCAAAATGGTAGAATTTAGTAAAAGTATGCAAAGAGGACCAAGTTGCTGCTTTGCAAATCTGATCAACCGAAGCTTCATTCTTAAACGCCCAGGAAGTAGAAACTGACCTAGTAGAATGAGTTGTAATCCTTTGAGGCGGAGTTTTACCCGACTCGACATAGGCATGATGAATTAAAGATTTCAACCAAGATGCCAAAGAAACGGCAAAAGCTTTCTGGCCTTTTCTAGAACCGGAAAAGATAACAAATAGACTAGAAGTCTTTCGGAAAGACTTAGTAGCTTCAACATAATATTTCAAAGCTCTAACAACATCCAAAGAATGCAACGATTTCTCCTTAGAATTCTTAGGATTAGGACATAATGAGGGAACCACAATTTCTCTACCAATGTTGTTGGAATTCACAACCTTAGGTAAAAATTCAAAAGAAGTTCGCAACACCGTCTTATCCTGATGAAAAATCAGAAAAGGAGACTCACAAGAAAGAGCAGATAATTCAGACTCTTCTGGCAGAAGAGATCGCCAAAAGGAACAAAACTTTCCAAGAAAGTAATTTAATGTCCAATGAATGCATGGGTTCAAAAGGAGGAGCTTGAAGAGCCCCCAGAACCAAATTCAAACTCCAAGGAGGAGAAATTGACTTAATGACAGGTTTTATACGAACCAAAGCTTGTACAAAACAATGAATATCAGGAAGATTAGCAATCTTTCTGTGAAAAAGAAAAGAAAGAGCAGAGATTTGTCCTTTCAAAGAACTTGCGGATAAACCTTTATGTAAACCATCCTGAAGAAACTGTAAAATTCTCGGAATTCTAAAAGAATGCCAAGAAAAATGATGAGAAAGACACCAAGAAATATAAGTCTTCCAGACTCTATAATATATCTCTCTAGATACAGATTTACGAGCCTGTAACATAGTATTAATCACAGAGTCAGAGAAACCTCTTTGACCAAGAATCAAGCGTTCAATCTCCATACCTTTAAATTTAAGGATTTGAGATCCTGATGGAAAAAAGGACCTTGCGACAGAAGGTCTGGTCTTAGCGGAAGAGTCCACAGATGGCAAGAGGCCATCCGGACAAGATCCGCATACCAAAACCTGTGAGGCCATGCCGGAGCTACCAGCAGAACAAACGAGCATTCCTTCAGAATCTTGGAGATTACTCTTGGAAGAAGAACTAGAGGCGGAAAGATATAGGCAGGATGATACTTCCAAGGAAGTGATAATGCATCCACTGCTTCCGCCTGAGGATCCCGGGATCTGGACAGATACCTGGTAAGTTTCTTGTTTAGATGAGACACCATCAGATCTATTTCTGGAAGCTCCCACATTTGAACAATCTGAAGAAATACCTCTGGGTGAAGAGACCATTCGCCCGGATGCAACGTTTGGCGACTGAGATAATCCGCTTCCCAATTGTCTATACCTGGGATATGAACTGCAGAGATTAGACAGGAGCTGGATTCCGCCCAAACCAGAATTCGAGATACTTCTTTCATAGCCAGAGGACTGTGAGTCCCTCCTTGATGATTGATGTATGCCACAGTTGTGACATTGTCTGTCTGAAAACAAATGAACGATTCTCTCTTCAGAAGAGGCCAAGACTGAAGAGCTCTGAAAATTGCACAGAGTTCCAAAATATTGATCGGTAATCTCACCTCCTGAGATTCCCAAACTCCTTGTGCCGTCAGAGATCCCCACACAGCTCCCCAACCTGTAAGACTTGCATCTGTTGAAATTACAGTCCAGGTCGGAGGAACAAAAGAAGCCCCCTGAATTAAACGATGGTGATCTGTCCACCACGTTAGAGAGTGTCGTACAATCGGTTTTAAAGATATTAATTGAGATATCTTTGTGTAATCCCTGCACCATTGATTCAGCATACAGAGCTGAAGAGGTCGCATGTGAAAACGAGCAAAGGGGATCGCGTCCGATGCAGCAGTCATAAGACCTAGAATTTCCATGCACAAGGCTACCGAAGGGAATGATTGTGACTGATGGTTTCGACAAGCTGAAATCAATTTTAGACGTCTCTTGTCTGTCAAAGACAGAGTCATGGACACTGAATCTATCTGGAAACCCAAAAAGGTTAGCCTTGTCTGAGGAGTCAATGAACTTTTTAGTGAATTGATCCTCCAACCATGATCTTGAAGAAACAACACAAGTCGATTCGTATGAGATTCTGCTAAATGTAAAGACTGAGCAAGTACCAAGATATCGTCCAAATAAGGAAATACCACAATACCCTGTTCTCTGATTATAGACAGAAGGGCACCGAGAACCTTTGTAAAAATTCTTGGAGCTGTAGCTAGGCCAAACGGCAGAGCCACAAACTGGTAATGCTTGTCCAGAAGAGAATCTCAGGAACTGATAATGATCTGGATGAATCGGAATATGCAGATATGCATCCTGTAAATCTATTGTGGACATATAATGCCCTTGTTGAACAAAAGGCAAGATAGTCCTTACAGTTACTATTTTGAACGTTGGTATCCTTACATAACGATTCAATATTTTTAGATCCAGAACTGGTCTGAAGGAATTCTCCTTCTTTTGTACAATGAAGAGATTCGAATAAAACCCCAGCCCCTGTTCCAGAACTGGAACTGGCATAATTACTCGAGCCAACTCTAGATCTGAAACACAATTCAGAAATGCTTGAGCTTTCACTGGATTTACTGGGACACGGGAAAGAAAAAATCTCTTTGCAGGAGGTCTTATCTTGAAACCAATTTTGTACCCTTCTGAAACAATGTTCTGAATCCAAAGATTGTGAACAGAATTGATCCAAATTTCTTTGAAAAAACGTAACCTGCCCCCTACCAGCTGAGCTGGAATGAGGGCCGCACCTTCATGTGGACTTAGAAGCTGGCTTTGCTTTTCTAGAAGGCTTGGATTTATTCCAGACTGAAGATGGTTTCCAAACTGAAACTGCTCCTGAGGATGAAGGATCAGGCTTTTGTTCTTTGTTGAAACGAAAGGAACGAAAACGATTATTAGCCCTGTTTTTACCCTTAGATTTTTTATCCTGTGGTAAAAAAAGTTCCTTTCCCACCAGTAACAGTTGAGATAATAGAATCCAACTGAGAACCAAATAATTTGTTACCCTGGAAAGAAATGGAAAGTAGAGTCGATTTAGAAGACATATCAGCATTCCAAGTTTGAAGCCATAAAGCTCTTCTATCTAAAATAGCTAGAGACATAAACCTGACATCAACTCTGATAATATCAAAAATGGCATCACAGATAAAATTATTAGCATGTTGAAGAAGAATAATAATATTATGAGAATCATGATCTGTTACTTGTTGCGCTAAAGTTTCCAACCAAAAAGTTGAAGCTGCAGCAACATCAGCCAATGATATAGCAGGTCTAAGAAGATTACCTGAACACAGATAAGCGTTTCTTAGAAAGGATTCAATTTTCCTATCTAAAGGATCCTTAAAGGAAGTACCATCTGACGTAGGAATAGTAGTACGTTTAGCAAGGGTAGAAATAGCCCCATCGACTTTAGGGATTTTGTCCCAAAATTCTAATCTGTCAGACGGCACAGGATATAATTGCTTAAAACGTTTAGAAGGAGTAAATTAATTACCCAAATTATTCCATTCTCTGGAAATTACTTCAGAAATAGCACCAGGAACAGGAAAAACTTCTGGAATAACCACAGGAGATTTAAAGACCTTATCTAAACGTTTAGATTTAGTATCAAAAGGACCAGAATCCTCAATTTCTAAAGCAATTAGTACTTCTTTAAGTAAAGAACGAATAAATTCCATTTTAAATAAATATGAAGATTTATCAGCATCAACCTCTGAGACAGAATCCTCTGAACCAGAAGAGTCATTAGAATCAGAATGATGATGTTCATTTAAAAATTCATCTGTATAAAGAGAAGTTTTAAAAGATTTTTTATGTTTACTAGAAGGAGGAATAACAGACATAGCCTTCTTGATGGATTCAGAAACAAAATCTCTTATGTTATCAGGAACATTCTGAACATTAGATGTTGATGGAACTGCAACAGGTAATGGTACATTACTAAAGGAAATATTATCTGCATTAACAAGTTTGTCATGACAATTAATACAAACAACAGCTGGAGGAACAGCTACCAAAAGTTTACAGCAGATACACTTAGCTTTGGTAGTTCCAGCACCAGACAGCGATTTTCCTGAAGTATCTTCTGACTCAGATGCAACGTGAGACATCTTGCAATATGTAAGAGAAAAAACAACATATAAAGCAAAATTGATCAAATTCCTTAAATGACAGTTTCAGGAATGGGAAAAAATGCCAAGGAACAAGCTTCTAGCAACCAGAAGCAAAGAAAAATGAGACTTAAATAATGTGGAGACAAAAGCGACGCCCATATTTTTTTAGCGCCAAATAAGACGCCCACATTATTTGGCGCCTAAATGCTTTTGGCGCCAAAAAATGACGCCACTTCCGGAACGCCGACATTTTTTGGCGCAAAAGAACGTCAAAAATGACGCAACTTCCGGCGACACGTATGACGCCGGAAACAGAAAAGATTTTTTGCGCCAAAAAAGTCCGCGCCAAGAATGACGCAATAAAATGAAGCATTTTCAGCCCCCGCGAGCCTAACAGCCCACAGGGAAAAAAGTCAAATTTTTAAGGTAAGAAAAATAATTTATTCAAGTGCATTATCCCAAATATGAAACTGACTGTCTGAAAATAAGGAATGTTGAACATCCTGAGTCAAGGCAAATAAATGTTTGAATACATATATTTAGAACTTATTAAAAAAGTGCCCAACCATAGCTTAGAGTGTCACAGAAAAACAGAATTTATGTTTACCTGATAAATTACTTTCTCCAACGGTGTGTCCGGTCCACGGCGTCATCCTTACTTGTGGGATATTCTCTTCCCCAACAGGAAATGGCAAAGAGCCCAGCAAAGCTGGTCACATGATCCCTCCTAGGCTCCGCCTTCCCCAGTCATTCGACCGACGTAAAGGAGGAATATTTGCATAGGAGAAATCATATGATACCGTGGTGACTGTAGTTAAAGAAAATAAATCATCAGACCTGATTAAAAAACCAGGGCGGGCCGTGGACCGGACACACCGTTGGAGAAAGTAATTTATCAGGTAAACATAAATTCTGTTTTCTCCAACATAGGTGTGTCCGGTCCACGGCGTCATCCTTACTTGTGGGAACCAATACCAAAGCTTTAGGACACGGATGATGGGAGGGAGCAAATCAGGTCACCTAGATGGAAGGCACCACGGTTTGCAAAACCTTTCTCCCAAAAATAGCCTCAGAAGAAGCAAAAGTATCAAATTTGTAAAAGTTGGTAAAAGTGTGCAGTGAAGACCAAGTCGCTGCCTTACATATCTGAAGCCTCGTTCTTAAAGGCCCATGTGGAAGCCACGGCCCTAGTGGAATGAGCTGTGATTCTTTCAGGAGGCTGCCGTCCGGCAGTCTCATAAGCCAATCTGATGATGCTTGTAAGCCAAAAAGATAGAGAGGTAGAAGTTGTTTTTTGACCTCTCCTTTTACCAGAATAAACAACAAACAAGGAAGATGTTTGTCTAAAATCCTTTGTAGCATCTAAATAGAATTTTAGAGCACGGACAACGTCCAAATTGTGTAACAAACGTTCCTTCTATGAAACTGGATTCGGACACAAAGAAGGTACAACTATCTCCTGGTTAATATTTTTGTTGGAAACAACCTTCGGAAGAAAACCAGGCTCAGTACGTAAAACCACCTTATCTGCATGGACCAGATAGGGCGGAGAACACTGCAGAGCAGATAACTCAGAAACTCTTCTAGCGGAAGAAATTGCAACCTAAAACAAAACTTTCCAAGATAATAACTTAATATCTACGGAATGTAAGGGTTCAAACGGAACCCCTTGAAGAACTGAAAGAACTAGATTAAGACTCCAGGGAAGAGTCAAAGGTCTGTAAACAGGCTTGCTTCTAACCAGAGCCTGAACAAACGCTTAAACGTCTGGCACAGCTGCCAGCCTTTTGTGAAGTAAAACAGATAAAGCAGAGATCTGTCCCTTCAGAGAACTCGCAGAAAATCCTTTCTCCAAACCCTCTTGTAGAAAGGAAAGAATCTTAGGAATTTTTATCTTGTTCCATGGGAATCCTTTAGATTCACACCAACAGATATATTTTTTCCATATATTATGGTAAATTTTTCTAGTTACAGGCTTTCTAGCCTGAATAAGAGTATCTATTACAGAATCTGAAAACCCACGCTTTGATAAAATCAAGCGTTCAAACTCCAAGCAGTCAGTTGGAGGAAAACCAGATTCGGATGTTCGAATGGACCCTTAATAAGAAGGTCCTGTCTCAAAGGTAGCTTCCATGGTGGAGCCGATGACACATTCACCAAGTCTGCATACCAAGTCCTGCGTGGCCACACAGGAACTATCAAGGTCACCGAAGCCCTCTCCAGATTGATCCTGGCTACCAGCCTGGGAATGAGAGGAAACGGTGGGAATACATAAGCTAGGTTGAAGAACCAAGGTGCTACTATTGTATCCAATAGAGTCGCCTTGGGATCCCTGGATTTGGACCCGTAACAAGGGACCATGAAGTTCTGACGAGAGGCCATCAGAACCATGTCTGGAATGCCCCATAATTGAGTTATTTGGGCAAAGATTTCCAGATGGAGTTCCCACTCCCCCGGATGCTCCTCCATCGCCAGGGAACTCCTTGTTACCCCCTGATGGTTTATATATGTAACAGTCGTCATGATGTCTGATTGAAACCTTATGAATTTGGCCTTTGCTAGTCGAGGCCAAGCCTTGAGAGCATTGAATATCGCTCTCAGTTCCATTATGTTTATCGGGAGAAGAGAGTCTTCCCGAAACCATAGACCCTGAGTTTTCAGGGGTTCCCAGACCGCGCCCCAGCCCACCAGACTGGCGTCGGCCGTGACAATGACCTACTCTGGTCTGCGGAAGCTCATTCCCTGTGACAGGTTGTCCAGGGTCAGCCACCAACGGAGTGAATCTCTGGTTATTTGATCTACTTGTATCGTCGGAGACAAGTCTGTATAATCCCCATTCCACTGTCTGAGCATGCACAGGTGCAATGGTCTTAGATGAATACATGCAAAAGGAACTATGTCCATTGCCGCAACCATCAAACCTATTACTTCCATGGACTGCGCTATGGAAGGAAGAAGAACAGAATGAAGTACCTGACAAGAGCTTAGAAGTTTTGATTTTCTGGCCTCTGTCAGAAAAACCTTCATTTCTAAGGAAACTATTATTGTTCCCAAGAAGGGAACTCTTGTTGACGGGGACAGAGAACTTTTTTCTATGTTCACTTTCCACCTGTGAGATCTGAGAAAGGCTAGGACAATGTCCGTATGAGCCCTTGCTTTTGACAGAGATGACACTTGAATCAGGATGTCGTCCAAGTAAGGTACTACCGCAATGCCCCTTGGTCTTAGCACCGCTAGAAGGGACCCTAGTACCCTTGTGAAAATCCTTGGAGCAGTGGCTAATCCGAATGGAAGTGCCACAGGTAATGCTTGTCCAGAAAGGCGAACCTTAGGAACCGAAAATGTTCCTTGTGGATAGGAATACGTAGGTACGCATCCTTTAAGTCCACCGTGGTCATGAATTGACCTTCCTGGATGGTAGGAAGGATCGTTCGAATGGTTTCCATTTTGAATGATGAAACCCTTAGAAACTTGTTTAGAATCTTGAGATCTAAAAAAGGTCTGAATGTTCCCTCTTTTTTGGGAATTATGAACAGGTTGGAGTAAAAACCCATCCCTTATTCTCCTAATGGAACAGGATGAATCACTCCCATGCTTAACAGGTCTTCTACACAGTGTAAGAATGCCTGTACGAAGATAATTGAGACCCGTGGAACCTTCCCCTTGGGGGTAGTTCCCTGAATTCCAGGATATAACCTTGAGAAACTATTTCTAGCGCCCAAGGATCCTGAACATCTCTTGCCCCAGCCTGAGCAAAGAGAGAAAGTCTGCCCCCCACCAGATCCTTCCCAGATCGGGGGCCAACACTTCATGCTGTTTTGGTAGCAGTGGCAGGTGACTTGGCCTGCTTACCCTTGTTCCAGCCTTGCATCGGCCTCCAGGCTGGCTTGGTTTGAGAAGTATTACCCTCTTGCTTAGAGGGTGTAGAATTTGAGGCTGGTCCGTTTCTGCGAAAGGGACGAAAATTTGGCTTCTTTTTAGCCTTAAAGACCTATCCAGAGGAAGGGCGTGGCCCTTTCCCCCAGTGATGTCTGAAATAATCTCTTTCAAGTCAGGGCCAAACAGTGTTTTACCCTTGAAAGGGATGTTAAGCAAAAGCGCTCTGCGCGCCACGATAGCAAACCCTGAATTATTCGCCGCGAATCTAGCTAATTGCAAAGCGGCATCTAAAATAAAAAAGAGTTAGCCAATTTAAGAGCTTGAACTCTGTCCAAAACCTCCTCGTACGAAGATTCTTTAATGAGCGACTTTTCTAGTTCTTCGAACCAGAAACACGCAGCTGTAGTGACAGGAACAATGCATGAAATTGGTTGTAGAAGGTAACCTTGCTGAACAAACATCTTTTTAAGCAAACCCTCTAACCTTTAATCCATAGGATCTTGAAAGCACAACTATCTTCTATAGGAATAGAAGTGCGTTTGTTTAGAGTAGAAACCGCCCCCTCGACCTTGGGGACTGTATGCTATAAGTCCTTTCTGGGGTCGACTATAGGAAATAATTTCTTAAATATAGGGGGAGGACAAAAGGTATGCCGGGCCTTTCCCACTCCTTATTTACTATGTCCGCCACCCGCTTGGGTATAGGAAAAACATCGGGGGGCACCGGAACCTCTAGGAACTTGTCCATCTTACCTAATTTCTCTGGAATGACCAAATTGTCACAATCATCCAGAGTAGATAATACCTCCTTAAGTAGTGCGTGGAGATGTTGAAATTTAAATTTAAAAGTTACAATATCAGGTTCTGCTTGTTGAGAAATTTTCCCTGAATCTGAAATTTCTCCCTCAGACAAAACCTCCCTCCTGGCCCCTTCAGATAGGTGTGAGGGTATGTCAGAACAGATATCATCAGCGTCCTCTTGCTCTTCAGTGTTTAAAACAGAGCAATCACGCTTTCTCTGATAAGTAGGCATTTTGGAAAAAATGCATGCAATAGAATTATCCATTACAGCCATTAATTGTTGTATGGTAATAAGTATTGGCGCACTAGATGTACTAGGGGCCTCTTGTGTGGGCAAAACTGGTGTAGACACAGAAGGGGATGATGCAGTACCATGCTTACTCCCCTCATTAGAGGAATCATCTTGGGCAATATCATATCTATGGCATTATTATCCCTACTTTGTTTGGACATTATGACACAAATATATCACATATATTTAAATGGGGAGACACATTGGCTTTCATACATATAGAACATCGTTATCTGATGGTTCAGACATGTTAAACAGGCTTAAACTTGTCAACAAAGCACAAAAAACGTTTTACAATAAAACCGTTACTGTCCCTTTAAATTTCAAACTGAACACACTTTATTACTGAATATGTGAAAAAGTATGAAGGAATTGTTCAAATTTCACCACAGTAACTTAAAGCCTTAAAAGTATTGCACACCAAATTTGAAAGCTTTAACCCTTAAAATAACGGAACCGGAGCCGTTTTTACATTTAACCCCTATACAGTCCCAGGTATCTGCTTTGCTGAGACCCAACCAAGCCCAGAGGGGAATACGATACCAAATGATGCCTTCTATAAGCTTTTTCAGTGGTTCTTAGCTCCTCACACATGCATCTGCATGCCATGCTTTCCAAAAACAACTGCGCATTAGAGGCGCGAAAATGAGGCTCTGTCTATGACTAGAAAAGGCCCCCAGTGAAAAAGGTGTCCAATACAGTGCCTGCTGTTTTTATTAAAACAATCCCCAAGATTTAACAACTATTAAAAGTAATAATCTGCCAAATATACTTAGTAAAGTAATCGTTTTAGCCCAGAAAAATGTCTACCAGTTTTTTAAGCCCTAATGAAGCCCTTTATTCTTTTACTTAAACTAAGAAAATGGCTTACCGGTTCCCATAGGGAAAATGACAGCTTCCAGCATTACCGAGTCTTGTTAGAAATGTGTCATACCTCAAGCAGCAAAAGTCTGCTCACTGTTTCCCCCAACTGAAGTTAATTCCTCTCAACAGTCCTGTGTGGAAACAGCCATCGATTTTAGTAACGGTTGCTAAAATCATTTTCCTCTTACAAACAGAAATCTTCATCTCTTTCCTGTTTCAGAGTAAATAGTACATACCAGCACTATTTTAAAATAACAAACTCTTGATTGAAGAATAAAAACTACATTTAAACACCAAAAAACTCTAAGCCATCTCCGTGGAGATGTTGCCTGTACAACGGCAAAGAGAATGACTGGGGAAGGCGGAGCCTAGGAGGGATCATGTGACCAGCTTTGCTGGGCTCTTTGCCATTTCCTGTTGGGGAAGAGAATATCCCACAAGTAAGGATGACGCCGTGGACCGGACACACCTATGTTGGAGAAATAAGACTTACTTACCCCAGGACACTCATCTACATGTTCGTAGAAAGCCAAACCAGTACTGAAACGAAAATCAGCAGAGGTAATGGTATATATATATAAGAGTATATCGTCGATCTGAAAAGGGAGGTAAGAGATGAATCTCTACGACCGATAACAGAGAACCTATGAAATAGACCCCGTAGAAGGAGATCACTGCATTCAAAATAGGCAATACTCTCCTCACATCCCTCTGACATTCACTGCACGCTGAGAGGAAAACCGGGCTCCAACCTGCTGCGGAGCGCATATCAACGTAGAATCTAGCACAAACTTACTTCACCACCTCCATAGGAGGCAAAGTTTGTAAAACTGATTTGTGGGTGTGGTGAGGGGTGTATTTGTAGGCATTTTGAGGTTTTGGAAACTTTGCCCCTCCTGGTAGGAATGTATATCCCATACGTCACTAGCTCATGGACTCTTGCTAATTACATGAAAGAAATGAAATGCCAAAAAAACCTGTACTGCGCCTTTAAATTTTAAAAGCGCAACTATTTTTCTGAAAACTGCAAAAACGTTTTTAGACCGAAAAAAACTATTTTAAAGTGCCCAAAATACTCCCTTAATATTGCATCCACTTGCTTAGATATGCAAAAAGACAATATATATTGATTATAACAGGATTTTATTTATTATTTAAATATGGCCCCTGCACCAGAGCTGCAGAGCTGTGGCGCCTACCTGCCCCCGGAATGAACTTGTTGTAGCTGATAAGCGTGAAAGGACTTGTCGATAGTTTTGTAGATAACTTAGGCCTCCAGAGCCCCAGCCTCTGCTTGCTATGCGATCCGGATGAAAACTGCACGTCTGAGCGCGCAAAATTAGGCCCCATCCACCGTGGGCGTTACTCTAATCCTGACTAAGACCCGCATGGGTCGCAAGTACAAACAACATGATGAATGAAATAAAAAATATATGCCATGTGCCCTCTTGTATATGCAGACAAAATTGTAACACTGCAGTCCTGCATCCAGTAATAAAGTTAACAGCCCTCAAGCAAACCGCAACTCCCAGTGTCCAGCCCAAAATAAGCCTCAAAGGTCTTTACATACTTTTGGCAAACAAAATAAAATAAAGGGATTTCAAGTACACCATTTCTTTTCATTAGTGCATACTGCTTCCCCTTCCCCTTATAGGGGACAATGTCAGCCTGTTCTGATGCATCAAGTCTCCCCAGAAACAAAAGACTGCACATACCTCAATGCTGCTTGTAGCAAGACACCGTTCTCCACACTGAAGATCTTCTCACACTACCTTCAGCTGTGTTGTGGGAACCATCATGGATCTTAGATAATGTTCGCTAAGATCATCAACATCAGGGCAGAAAATAAGATGTCTCCACTCCTCTTGGGAGGCAATAGACTGACAATTTCCCCCTGAGAAAAATAGTACTCACTGGCACAATTTTAAAATAAAAAACTTCTTGATTGAAGAATTTAAACTAACACCTCACTTTACCTCTTCCTATTACTAACACAGGCAAAGAGAATGACTGGAGGTGGAGGGAAGGGAGGAGCTATATATACAGCTTTGCTGTGGTGCTCCTTGCCACTTCCTGTTAGCAGGAGGTTAATATCCCACAAGTAAGGATGAAATCCGTGGATTCGTCATATCTTGTAGAAGAAAATAATTTCTCTTTTTCCCCTTAATACGGCTCCTAATGACATGGTAAGTAGAAAAACAAAAGCCATTTCCCTAAAACTTATGCTTACACATATTGCTATTATAATTTTATACAGTGCTAAAAAATTCTGACGTGCTGGTATATATGTCCGAATAAATTATTTATAGCGAAAAAGTCTTAATTTACAAGATCAATAAGTTTGTATCTTATTACAAGTTTTATATAAGAACATAAGCCTTGGTAAAAAGAATACAGAATAAGGCACAAGAAACTAAATGTACCATACTTAGTCGGAAATGTAAAGACCCAGGATACTAAGAAAAAACTAGCGGGTAATTATATATCAGTATTAACACAGACGGCTGATACATTTTTTGGACAAAGAATACTAACATAAGTAATCAAGTCTGCTATACCTGAAAGCCCGTGGGACACCACAATCATGTGAGATATCAATCAGCTGCACCTACCAGTAAGTAGGATATAATCAGTTGTATGTACAAACATGAGATACCAGAATTAGACAATATAACCAAACAAATTAGCTGTGCCTAAAAAGCTGTGTGATTGTCAGCTGTATCTAACTCAGCTTGAGAACTTTGCACAGAAACAATACCAGACATCCCAGTAATTTTTGTTACCAGTAAGAAAACATCACATTTTAGGAAAAGTATAAATTGTTGTCTTTTTGGCAAATCAAATTGATCAACTTCATAGTTTTTTTTTTTTAATATAAATAGTTTTTATTAAGGTATTTCCAAGACCGATAACATAACTCACTTTACATCTGTATCAGACATAATTTAAACACATTACAAAGTTGATACATTACATAGATTTGTTGATATACATCAAACGTTGCAATCCAGATATAAACAGTCCAATTCCCTGTACATCATGTGGATACCTTACTTTTTATTTTAAGGGTAAATAAATATGTGACCTCTGTATGTAGGTATAATTTAAATCCTAATAGAGTGATATCAATTGCTTAGGCCACCATTTTGTAGCCGACCCATTAGTTAATACATTTCAGAGGTCATGACACCATAAGGCCTGTATATCTCGGGAAGGAAAATGAAAAGGATAGAGTTTATTTTGAGAGAGAAAAAAATAAAAAAATGAATTATTGGAATAAATAAGTGTTAATTAATCTGCACAGATCTTCCACCATGGTTACCAGATTTCCTGATATAGGCTAATATTGCCACTAATACAAAAACAAAATTTATGCTTACCTGATAAATTTCTTTCTTTTGCGATGTACCGAGTCCACAGTTTCATCCTCACTTGTGGGATATTATCCTTCCTAACATGAAGTGGCAAAGAGAGCACCACAGCAGAGCTGTCTGTATAGCTCCCCCCTTAACTCCACCCCCCAGTCATTCGACCGAAGGCCAAGGAAGAAAAAGGAGAAACTATAAGGTGCAGAGGTGACTGAAGTTTTACAACAAAAGATACTATCTGTCTTGAATAGACAGGGTGGGCCGTGGACTCGGTACATCGCAAAAGAAAGAAATGTATCAGGTAAGCATACATTTTGTTTTCTTTTGCAAGATGTACCGAGTCCACGGTTTCATCCTTACTTGTGGGATACCAATACCAAAGCTTTAGGACACGGATGAAGGGAGGGACAAGACAGGAGCCTAAACGGAAGGCACCACTGCTTCCAAAACCTTTCTCCCAAAAATAGCCTCCGAAGAAGCAAAAGTATCAAATTTGGAAAATTTGGAAAAGGTATGAAGCGAAGACCAAGTCGCAGCCTTACAAATCTGTTCAACAGAAGCATCATTTTTAAAAGCCCATGTGGAAGCCACCGCTCTAGTAGAGTGAGCAGTAATTCTTTCAGTAGGCTGTTGTCCAGCAGTCGCGTAAGCCAAACGGATGATGCTTTTCAGCCAAAAGGAAAGAGAGGTAGCCGTAGCCTTTTGACCCCTACGTTTCCCAGAATAGACAACAAACAAAGAAGATGTTTGATGAAAATCTTTAGTCGCCTGCAAATAGAACTTCAAAGCACGAACTACATAAGATAAAACAGAATGGAGGGGCGCCTCATGTGTGGTATCATCTATTAATTAACAACGAGTCACAGAACTATTGCCAAATGGGTACTCACAAATTTGGAGAACACACTTATGTGCTGGTAGGGGCGGGCTGCAGGATTAGAAAGGTGTGACAGCTCACCCACTTGAAGGCGCTCTTGGCGTAAGATGGTGGTGCTATAAGGGAGACAAGAAATACGGGCACCACATGTGCAGAATATTAATGGTACAACCACAACAGATTCCTTAATGTGGAGGGTACTCACATATTCCCAGAGCACACCAATGTGCTTGTAGAAGCAGGCTGCAGATTGGTAGAGGTGTGGCAGCTCACCCAAACTCTAGGTATCTTGATATTTGTATGATAATGTGTTCCCTCAGGTGCTGGGCTGGTCTCTCATAGGTGAACAATGGCAGATGGTGGGTAGAAATGAATCCACTCAAAGGATAAAAGATATATCCAAATTTATTTAAAAAAGCATAAAAGTTTAAAAACAACAGCACAATGATTGCTGATGAGAGTGGATAACAGGGTGTTCAATAATCACCCAATCATGCAACGCGTTTCACGGTTCACAGACCGTTGTATCAGGCATAAAAAATCATATTATGATTTTTTATGCCTGATGAAACGGTCTGTGAACCGTGAAACGCGTTGCATGATTTTTTTAAATAAATCTGGATATATCTTTTATCCTTTGAGTGGATTAATTTCTATCCACCATCTGCCGTATTTCTTGTCTCCCTTATAGCACCACCATCTTACGCCAAGAGCGCCTTCAAGTGGGTGAGCTGTCACACCTTTCTAATCCTGCAGCCCGCCCCTACCAGCACATAAGTGTGCTCTCCAAATTTGTGAGTACCCATTTGGCAATAGTTCTGTGATTCATTGTTAATTAATAGATGATACCACACATGAGGCGCCCCTCCATTCTGTTTTATCTTATATAGTATCACCTGGACCATCCAGTGAGGCACGAGGCAGCCGCTACAGCAATAGTTATCCTTTGAAGAACGTATAAAGGACTGTCTAATTTTTCACAATTGCAAGTGTATTTTCACTATAGTATCTAAGAATTTACTGTTTTCTGCCTTTATTGTGTATATACTAATCTATGATAGCTTAATATTGCCCCATCATATATACTTTTGTTCTAAAATTATTGATTATACTGCATCTTGAGCGCCCCCTTCAGTGATTAGGTTTTTAAAGCACGAACTACGTCCAAGTTGTGCAATAAACGTTCCTTCTTAGAAGAAGGATTAGGACACAGAGAAGGAACAACAATCTCCTGATTGATATTCCTGTTAGTAACAACCTTAGGGAGGAACCCAAGTTTGGTACTCAAAACCACCTTATCAGCATGGAAAACAAGATAAGGCAAGTCACATTGTAATGCAAATAGTTCAGAAACTCTTCGAGCTGAGGAGATAGCAACTAGAAACAGAACTTTCCAAGATAGAAGCTTAATATCTATGGAATGCATGGGTTCAAACGGAACCCCCTGAAGAACTTTAAGAACTAAATTTAGACTCCATGGCGGAGCAACAGGTTTAAACACAAGCTTGATTCTAACTAAAGCCTGACAAAAAGCCTGAACGTCTGGGGCATCTGCCAGACGCTTGTGCAAAAGAATAGACAAAGCAGATATCTGTCTTTTTAAGGAACTAGCTGACAATCCTTTCTCCAATCCGTCTTGAAGAAAGGACAAAGTCCTAGGAATCCTGATCTTACTCCATGAGTAGCCTTTGGATTTGCACCAAAAAAGATATTTACGCCATATCTTATGATCGATTTTCCTAGTGACAGGCTTTCGAGCCTGAATCAAGGTATCTATGACCGACTCAGAGAAACCCTGCTTTGATAAAATCAAGCGTTCAATCTCCAAGCAGTCAGTTGCAGAGAAATTAGATTTGGATGCTGGAACGGACCTTGAATCAGAAGGTCCTGTCTTTGTGGCAGAGTCCATGGTGGCAGAGATGACATGTCCACCAGGTCTGCATACCAAGTCCTGAGTGGCCACGCAAGTGCTATCAAAATCACCAAAGCTCTCTCCTGTTTGATTCTGGCAATCAGACGTAGAAGGAGAGGGAAAGGTGGAAACACATAAGCCAGGTTGAACGACCAGGGTACTGCTAGAGCATCTATCAGTACTGCCTGAGGATCCCTTGACCTGGATCAAATGTGGCGTTCTGACGAGACGCCATCAGATCCAATTCTGGTGTGCCCCATAGCTGAACCAGTTGAGAAAACACCTCCGGATGGAGCTCCCACTCCCCCGGATGAAAAGTCTGACGACTTAGAAAATCTGCCTCCCAGTTCTCTACCCCTGGGATATAGATCGCTGATAGATGGCAAGAGTGAGTCTCTGCCCATCGGATAATCCTGGAAACTTCTATCATCCCTAAGGAACTCCTTGTTCCCCCCTGATGATTGATATAAGCTACAGTCGTGATGTTGTCCGACTGAAATCTGATGAATCTGGCCGAAGCCAGCTGAGGCCACGCCTGAAGAGCATTGAATATCGCTCTTAATTCCAGAATATTTATTGGTAGGAGGGCCTCCTCCTTAGTCCACAAACCCTGTGCTTTCAGGGAATTCCAGACTGCACCCCAGCCCAACAGGCTGGCGTCCGTCGTCACTATGACCCACGCTGGCCTGCGGAAACACATTTCCGAAATTTTTGTAGTAGACTCACTAAACTTTGGTAAGATTGCACCACAAGTATTGAAGCAATTAACCCCCACATATGCAAACCAGATTGACAAAGTGTCAAAAACCAGTAAAAAAAACCCACTGTCAGCACCTTGCCACAGCTCTGCTGTGGCTCCTACTTGCCCTTAGGGATCAATAATGTGGGGATAAAGCTTCGATTAGGCCCCAGAAGTTCACCAGGACCCTCCAGTATTGTAGCTTGCTGCTTGTCTATATAAAATAACTGCGCAACTGAGGCGCAAAATTAGGCCCCGCCCACCAGAACAAACTACCAAGCCATGTGGGTTATAAAAACCTCAAAAAAGCCAAGTGTATCCCTCAATACAGTTGTCCCATAAGAAATATAAACAGTACTCCCAGAACACACAAACGTTTGCCTTATATATTATTCAAACTGAGTGTCCATAAATTAAGCCCTTTAGGCAAGCTAGTAAAGCCCCCTCTAAGACTAGGATTACTGCTTACCCTTCCCCTCATGGGGATACTGTCAGCCTTTCTGAGTTATCACAGTTTCTGCAGAAAAAATGACTGAACATACCTCATCATGTATAGCAAGGAACCGTTCTTCACACTGAAGTTTTCCTGTACTCCTCAGCTTCTGTGGGAACAGCAGTGGACCTTAGTTACAAATGCTAAGATCATCCTCCTCTAGGCAGAAATCTTCATCTATCTCCTGCCTGAGAGTAAATAGTACACACTGGTACCATTTAAAACTTCCCTTTACCCTTCCTGCTTAGAGCTGGCAAAGAGAATGACTGGGGGGTGGAGTTAAGGGGGAGCTATATAGAGAGCTCTGCTGTGGTGCTCTGTTTGCCACTTCCTGTTAGGAAGGATAATATCCCACAAGTAAGGATGAAACCGTGGACTCGGTACATCTTGCAAAAGAAAAGCATACTCTTCCATCCTTTTAAAATAATTCAGGTAGTTCAGTACCATTTGGAGTGTAGGAGGTGAGCTCTGTTTCCATTCCCTAGCTATCATGAGTTTGACTGTTGTCAGAAAGTATACTAAGAAAATTTTTCTGGCCTGGGGCATTTTGTGAATGGAGAGATGGAGCAGACCCAACTCAGGTCTAAAATGTATGTTATATTTCATATTACCTAAAAAATTAAAGCAGTTTTTCCAAAACTGCCGTAGCCTAGGGCATTCCCAACAAATATGCACCCATAACCCTATTTGCCCGCAAAGTCTCCAGCACAGGGGAGATGAATTCACGAAAATCTTCTGAAGGTGTGTAGGAACTATGTGCCATCTCACCGCCACCTTGTAGTAGAATTCCCAAAGCTCAGCACAGTGTAGAATTTTTCTAGCAAATGTAAGCTCCCTATTCCAAATCTTGAGGTGCACAGACAGGTCTAGGTCTCACTCCCATGCTTTCATAGGGTTCGAAGCACCCTCTGAGAGTCTGTCAAAAGGTAGTAATTAAAGGACATGACTCCCCCTGTCTTACGACCTCTCAACCAGATGCTTTCCCATTTTGTCAGCTCTCTCGGGCCCTCTCCCAAGAACCCCCAACTTCTCAGAAGGCTACAAAATCTAAAAGCTTCAAACTGATATTTTTGCGGAACTGAGAATAGGTCAATGAAGGATTTTATGTCCAAACATTTTCCCTTTATCCCAAAATGAATTGTGTCTCTCCAGCATGCATCTTACTATTCCTTTGATTGACTGTATTGGTGATGGATTTGGAGATATGTTTTTTCAGTCTTTAATCCTATCCCAAAATTGCAAGTTATCAAGAAGGATGGGGTGATCAATTTCCAACTTCTTTCTATAATAAGGTGAGATCCACACGAAGAGGCCCATTTATGAAGCTCCATATGGAGCTTGTGGGCCTGTGTTTCTGGCGAGTCTTCAGACGATCGGGTTTATTGACACCTCCCTGCTGGCGGCCGATTGGTGATCTTCGGTAAGAACAACATTTTGATTGCAGCTACTCTGCCAGTCCAGGAAAACTCTGAGAACTCCCAGGACTCTAATAGAGCCCTAAGGTCCGGTAAATTCTCAGTGAAGTTGCTATCACCTAAAGCAGGTCTGGCCCCAAAAGGACCCCTAAGTGTTTGATATTGGTATTTGTCCAATTAAAACTATACACTTCCGGGGGGCGGAGTTAACTGCCTATGAGAGCAGACGTGAAGTGTGAGAGCTCCGGACATTTGGGCATTAAAAAGCACTATTTTAGCCCTAATACTTAGATTTTTATCATTATAACTTTGCCTGACACTGCACAGTGATCATCGATCTGTTAATTTAGAAGAAAAATTCAGAGTCTGTTAGACGCTGCTGCGCGTCCCTACTGGAAGCTGACCCGCTCACCTCCTACAACCTCAAAGGCTCCTTACCTCTGCTCCGGAGGGCTGGGGATCCACTCCGGAGCGCTGGACTAGGATACTTCTGCAGCTCAGGAGTCGGCTTGATCCTTTCACTTGCTGCCGAAACTTGAGGCCACAACCTACCCGACCTAGACCTGGACTTACTTTGAATTTGGTGAGAATACACTACCAGTCCCACACATCGGCCGCGGGAGCTACCGCAACCCTTATTTACTAAACCCCAGCTACCTGTCATCACCTACCGCTGCCCGGAGCACTTCCAAATTTTGGCGCGAAGATCCACCATTTTACTAGACGCCCTTCTTCCCTGGAGTGCTGCGGCCTACGTTTGAATCACGGCATAAAGCCTACGCCGGAATACCGCTATATCTGTCTGTTGGGAGAGCATACTACCTCCTGTGCACGGGCTCACGACATACCCGCTGACATCCATAAAGATCTGAGGATCACGCACCAAGGAGCTGCAGTGGCATCTTTCCAGAGGGTAAGCTTGGGGTTTACAGAGAACCTTGTATGAAGGTTGCAGGATACAAACATTACAAGGTTACAGGACTTATACTGCCCTGAGCCCACTTACCCCTCCTGGGGCCTCTTTGATAGCTCAGTTCAGGGTGGCACTGAGAACATTCCCTCACTTGCATCTGACCACTACTTAGATAAGCAGAACTACGATATAATTTGGCAGTAACTGAGCAGGGTCAATTAACCTACAGGACTTATTAAGGCCTTAACTATTGAAACACCATAGGGCCTTCTTACAAAATTAGCCAAGCCCATAGAGCCATCTATCATACATCTGAACTGTCCTGGCATGCTCCTCACCTCTCTCACATAAAGGAGTTAATAAGTGAAAAGAAGACACATACAATGTGAATGTTACAGTGGTCCATTGGGCCAGGGACCTGGTACAGTGATCCATAAATAGGGATTAATCTTGACCTACAGTTTACAGGGTTCATAATCCCCCCCTCTGTCGTATAAATTTTTGCAGGTGGGCCTAGAAACTTCCTACATTTTCTCTGAGGGTTTTCTTTTTTTTTCTTATATTCAGCCACCTACCCTTGCCCGCAGCACACAGGCGCTGCATATAACATGCCACAGGGGGCAAGGCGGAAGGCCGCTAACCCAAGTGAATATAGAAAGTCTGTTGCTGACCACTTCAGACAGAAATCAGGGGCAGACAAGGCTTCAGATAGTGCTCTTATCTCTCAACATCACACAGAAACAAGCACTAGTGGGGAGTGTGATTCCCATCCTCTAAACACCATGGCGGAGTCAGCTGTTTCAGATATAGTATCCACACTCACTGAGAGGTTAAACTCCCTTCAAGACACCCTCACTAAGGCGATTAAAAACTCTGCAGCAGATTTACGTAAGGACATAGGTGCTATCAGTGAACGCATTGATATCCTGGAGAGAAAGCAGGAAGACCTTACAGTGGAGCAGAGCAATTTAGCGAATCATTCCCAAATACTAGTAGACATGCTAGACTCCATTGAAACAAAAATGGCCGACATGGAAGATCGGTCTCGAAGGAATAAATTGAGATTCAGAGGTATTCCCGAGGATGTCCCATCATCTGAATTGTGTGCTTTTCTTACAGAGCTTTGTGAATCACTCAGACCGGCTGGCTTCCCAAATGAGGCTCTGGTGGATAGAGTCCACAGGCTCCCTAAAGGAAGAAATGTACCTAGTGAGAAGCCTCGTGATGTGATAGCTAGGTTTCATTTCTTTACTTATAAAGAACAAATTATAAGGGCAATGTTTCAGCGTCCGATATTGCCTGAAAAATTCAAAAATATTCAGATATTCCCTGATTTATCACAATTCACGATCCAGAAAAGAGGGTTATTTCGAGAAGTCACGAAAACCCTAAGACAACAAGGAATCAAATACAGATGGGGATACCCTACTAAACTCCTCATTCATAAAGAGGGTCGTCTCTATACGGCCGATACCCCAGATAAAGGTCATCTTCTGCTCAAAGGCTGGATTACACAGAATACCCAGGACCTAAGGGAAGCTCTTCTCACACAGAAGGATTCTGTGCGACCATCTTCAGCATCCTCAATTCTGAGGCCTTCTGCACTGGAATGGGGTACTCTCCCTCAACGTTCCATCCCCGCCAAAAGACATAACTTCGCTATGAGCCCTGCTGCACTCACCCAAGGAGAAGATGAGACAGATGTCAACGGCTGATGAGTATTACTAAACTTGTTTGTTGATCTTAACCATATTTTCTTTCCCTCATATTTTTTCGCAGGTTTAATTTACATGACCTGTACGGTCACACAACTAGTTTAAATGGATAAGGGGCTCCTAATGTTTGCATCTCTTACATGGAATGTCATAATGCCCCATAGGTAAAATTGATCTAGAAATATCACTAGACACACCTGCAGGTTTGTCGACCAGGACTGTATTAAGTATACAATTAGTTTTTCTGGCTGGCAAACATCCTTGGACTTTATCTTTTCATACAGACTTTAAGTACTTTACTGGGGTTTGGTTTACCCCTGCAGCCTGGAGGATTACAATATTATGTTTAATTTTACATGTTTAACTACATCATCTTCTTGAGTCTCATATCCTGCTATTTCATGTCGCAGCATTTAGATTTCTAAGAAAGTTTTGCCAAAGTTGTACTTTTTTCATCTGTATTTAAGTGATTATACAACCTAGATATAGCAAAGCCCTGTTTAAGTTTAACATAGCTAACATTTAAGTCTATTATAGCTAGTATTTCATTTAATGTCTATTTTAGTTTAGATATCCCTACACTTCATTATAGACTATAGCTACAGGAGCTGTCTGGGAGGGTACTAAGGGTGAGGCCTTTTCTGTCAGATCTTATACCATCCCCAGATATTGAAGGGCCAAACGCTCTCCCTCACGATAATTTTTCCACCTACCTACCTTACTATAATAGGTGCGATCAATTGCATGTTACAGGTTTAATATACATGATCTGCACTGATGTAAAGCTATTCTCAGTGATTAAGGTGTTTTCTACACATGCACCTCCTGCTTGGGGTGTAGGAATGTTTCTTATGTCAAATATGCTATTGAAGTACTGCTATTTATTGTTATATGATGATGTTCCTATGCTAAGTTTTAGTTCCACTTTATTCTGGGCCTCCATACTGTTTTGCTTGTCATTATTTCTTATGTATTACTAATTTTGCCCCCTACAGGTTTTTCTGTCCAGGAACGAAATGAATGTACATCTAGTTTATTTTGCTGATGAACATTTTTGGACTTTATCTCTTCAAACAGACTTTAAATATATCCTTGAGGTCCAGATTGCTCTTGCAATTTAGATGATGGTTCTAACTTGTTCAAATTTATATGCTTGTTCATACCACTTTACTGAGTCTCATATCCTGTTAGCTACTAGTGTGATACCCTCTTTTAAATGAATGTTTTGTTACAGTTGTACATTTTTAGACTATATTCAAGTGATTATATAACTTAAGCAGAATGAAGTCCTATTTGGGCTCGAGATGGATAGTATTTAGCTGAATGTCTCCCTTAGCTCAGATAGCATTTAACTACATGGTACAATATAGTTGAGTGAGCTGATCATATTATATCTCACCCATTCCCAGGAATTGAAGGGCTAAACGCTCCTATGTATTATTATGTTCCCGCCAACCCACCATATTATGATGAGTGAGGTCGATAAGATTGCACTGTTAGATAATAATTTCCCTATCTCAAGATAAGTTAGATTGTCCCTGGCCCGGACTATAGACCTATTTGCTGAACTTTTTCAGCAGGCCACGTGCCTACCTCCCCCCCCCCCGGGTAAAACCACAGTTTACCAAAAGTAAACAAGTGAACGCAGATTCCTTAGACTCATCCCCTTTTTTTTTTCTCTCCATAGTTTTAGACTAGACGTGCTGGCCTGTGAATTTGTAACTATTTTAACCCCCAGCCTCAGCTGAGGTATATCTTGTCTACCTGGCCTTGTCTCTTAGCTTCCTCTTATTCTGACTCTTAATCTAACTTGTGTAACCCCTCTCTCTCTACCTTTCTCTCTTACTCCCTTCCCCTTTTTTTTTTTTTTTCTCCTCTTTATCATGAAGTCGATATCTCAACTTCGCTTTGCGACCTTAAATGTAAAGGGTCTAAACATACCAACTAAAAGAAGCTTAGCTCATAACTTTTTTAAGAAACTTCGCAGTGATGTGGTCTTCCTTCAGGAGACACATTGGGAGGCTGACAAACTCCCAAAAATAAAGTTTTTGCAATACCCAGTGAATTTCCATTCTCTCCATCAAGATAAAAGCAGGGGAGTATCTATCTTAATAAACAAAACAGTAGCCTTTCATCAGATACATGTCGAAAGCGACCCTGAGGGTAGATTTTTTATTTTGATTTGTAAAATAAATAATCTCATCTACACTCTAGTCAATATATACGCCCCTAACCAGGGCCAATCAGTATTCCTTCGGAAAGTTCTGCATCTAGCCGAGAGACTGAGACAGGGGACCCTAGTGTTAGGGGGTGATTTTAACATGGTATGGGATCCTTTGATTGATAGACAGCTCCCGTGTGGAAAAGACTTAGATAGGTTTTCTAAAAACATATCTTCTAAGTTTCGTAGTCTTATACATCAGTTTTCATTGTATGATGTCTGGAGATCATGTCACCCCAACTCGAGAGATTATTCCTTCTTTTCGACCCCACATCGGTCCTACTCGCGGTTGGATCATTTTTTTGTCGATTCCTGGACTATGAATGGGATCTCAGAATCCCGAATACACAGCTGCCCCTGGTCAGATCATGACGCGGTATCCTTCTCGTTAAATGAAGGAAGCTACACTTCAAATAGGCCGTCATGGAAATTTCCTAAGTCCCTTTGGGACGATAACACCTTCCTGCAAAAAATCTCCGGAAAAGTGGAGGAATTCCTCATAAATAATCCGGTAGGTCAAACATCCCATCAAATTAGATGGGCTGCCCTAAAAGCGTTTGTTCGAGGCTTCTGCATAGCTACACTGACTGCTCAGAGGAAAAAATGGGGTGCCCCCCTAGGAAAACTGGTGTGCGATCTTAGAATAAAAGAAAAATTAAACAAACAAGCTCCCTCTACCGACTTGTCCGCTGATATTTTATTTCTAAAAGACCAAATTAAGGCCTTGGAAATAGAAAATATTAAAAAGGCAGTTTCAAAGTTCAAACTTACTATGTACTACAAGAGCAACAAAGCGGACTCTTTGCTAGCAAAGAAACTCAAAAATCATGCAGCAGCCTCAAGGATCCCTTATCTTAGCCAAAAAGGTCACAGGGTATACTCGCCAGAGGACATTGGCAAATCTTTTGCCGAGTTTTACGAGACTCTTTATAATATTGAAAAAATTGAGAAACCGGTTATGGCACCGGTTAATGATATATCTACTTTCCTACAAACTTTAAAGTTGCCTCTGCTGTCTGAAGCAGATGGCAGCAAGCTAATTGAACCTTTTTCTGTATCTGAAATTGGTGAGGCGATCAAGCAGATTAAAAATAATAAAGCACCGGGTCCAGACGGGTTTACTGGTCTGTTTTACAAAAAATTAAACCCCAACCTGCAGCAAATACTATGCCAGGTCTTTAATGAGATAAAATCGGAGGGCCACATTCTTATGGAGCACTTAGAGGCCACTATTATTGCAATTCCCAAGCCTGGGAAAGACCCCTCACTATGCTCCAATTTTAGACCCATATCCCTACTTAACGTAGACACCAAACTGTATTCTAAATTAATAGCAGATAGATTGGCACATCTGCTTCCATCCCTGATTAAGGTTGACCAAGTCGGCTTTATTCCGGGCAGACAGGGCCCTGATAATACCCGGAGGTTACTTAATATCTTTACTGAGGTCAAAAATTCTAATACGCCCCTGATGGCCCTGTCATTAGACGCCGAGAAGGCCTTTGACAGGGTCAGATGGGAATACTTATGGGAGGTGCTAAAGGTCTTTGGATTTCCCCGGCAAGCAATCGATATGATTATGGTATTATACTCCAATCCATGTGCTAGAGTGAGAGGTACGGGTTTTTGCTCCCCAAAAATTAACATTTCCAATGGCACTAGACAGGGTTGTCCACTGTCCCCTTTAATCTTTGCCCTAGCAATGGAGCCACTAGCACAAGCCATTCGAAACTCCCCACAAATTAGAGGCGCCCCTTTTGGTGATAGAGAAGAGAAAATCGTCCTATATGCGGACGATGTCACGATTCTCCTTACTGACCCCATTTCCTCGATCAATTCGGTCTTCTCTTTGTTGGAACAATTTGGCAGGTTTAGTTTTTATAAAATCAATGTAACCAAAACCGAGGCATACTGCATTAATATTCCCGAAGAACAGCTTAATGTTCTACAGAGCAGATATGATTTTCAATGGTCTGCTTCATCCCTCACAAATTTGGGTATAAAACTTAGTGCCGACATTAACTCTGTAATTAAACTCAATTTTGATGCATTACTAACAGAATTACAATCTTTAATTCGCAGATGGGACTTTAGAGAGATATCTTGGCTGGGTCGAGTGGCCACTGTTAAAATGTCCTTACTCCCAAAGGCCTTATATATCTTTAGATGTATCCCGCTGAACATTCCACATAATATACTCCAACAGATACACCAGATATTTACTAAATATGTCTGGGAGGGTAAAGTACCCAGGATCGGGCATAAGATTATGCAAAGAGAACACGCTAAAGGGGGAGTAGCCTTCCCAAATATTTTTTTATATTATGAAGCAACGAGACTCTCCCATATATCTGCCTGGGGCCCAGGTGCAGAAAAACCGGGCTGGTATGGGTTGGAAGAGATGTCCATTCCTCAGAGCTTAAACCTCTCGGACGTCATTTGGGTTCCCAGCTATAAGTCTATAACTAAACAAATTGCAAACCCTATCGTCCAACAAAACATCTGTTTATGGCATGGTCTCAGACATCATTCGGAGATTGCCCCGCACCCCTCCCCAATACACCAGATGAGAGGCTTGGTTTGGAACCTACCCAATATTCACACAGAATTCTGGGATACTGGACAAAATTCGGTGTCTGAACACTTCTACTCCAATAGTGCTCTGAAGTCTGTTTCGCAAATCATTAATTCACTTAATGACCCCCCTCGTTGGCTGAGATTTGAATGCTATAGGTTACTGAGCTTACTAAAATCATGGGATTTCCCTAAACGAAACCCCAGACAGCTTTCTAAATGGGAGCATAGATGGCGAAGCGGTTTGGGAAGTTACAGACCACCGACCTTTCACTATGGAGCTCTCCTCCATGATCAGTCTAAGGGTCTTCCTTGGCAGATTAAAGCTTGGTGCAGGGACTTAAATTCGACACTTACCGAATTTGATATCGGCAAGGCAATAACTCTAACGAAAAAGACACTACATTGTGTGACTATCTTTGAAGGCTATATCAAACTACTACTGAAATGGTATAGAGTCCCCACTAAATTGTCCAAGATGTTTGCGGGATCGTCTCCATTATGTTGGCGACAATGTGGAGAGGAAGGTTCTGACCTCCACATATGGTGGACGTGCCCGAAGCTGGTGCATCTTTGGCGGGATGTTGAGATTCTGCTCCACTCCATGAACTTGTCCGTAACTCTGACCCCCCATTGTGTTGTCTTTCATGTGTTCGATGACGGGCTACCTAAACATAATCAACAGTTATTGATATACATTATTTCCGCCACTAAACTATGTATTGCTAGAGCGTGGAAGCAATTAGAACCACCCTCGTTGACTGCTGTTTGTGAAACGGTGCAATTCTTGGCGACTATGGAAAAATCAGTATACAGTTCACTTGATCGAATGGACGTTTACTGGGAGATTTGGTCTGAATGGATACAAATTCAGTGATAAGTAGAGAGGAGTCCGTGGAGATAAGAGCTTTCTGTATATAAATGCATAATCATTATACATATTTTTTTTTTTTTCTCTCCCTCTTCCCCCCCCCCTCTCCCTCTTCTTCCCTCTCTTTGTCCTCCCCCCATCTCCTTTTTTTCTGGTTACCTCCCTACGCCACAAACCAGGGAGGCATGATTGGAACTCGCTAGGTCAGCACGATTTCTTTTTTCTCAATCTGAGCATATAATAGTATCCCCCAACCCCCCTGGAGTGGGGGCTGAAAGACATAATACTTTAAAAAAAAAATATATATTGAGGGTTTGATAGTCCCTAAATTCTTGCCAACATGAGAAGTGTCTCTGATATTATTTCCTTTAACTCTGTTTGAGAGGTTGCCCCACTGAAGTGGCAACTCCATATCATATGTGGTTCATAACATGTGTTTTCTTTTCTTTGTTGCTTTTTGACTCTCTAATTTGTATATTCGAATTATGCTATTATGTTGATATATGTCAGATACACTGTCTCGGATCTGTGTTTTTCTTTTTCCCTCAATAAAAAAAAACTTTGAAAATAAAAAAAAATATATTTATTGAGCACTTAACCTGCTTCACCAGTGTTAAAATTACTGTAACCAGCATAGAAGATGTATTCTGAGATAAAATATAGTGAAACTAAATGTGAATTTGTAATGTGGTTGTTGAATATTATTAAAAATGTATAGTGGCCAATTTGAAAAAAAAAAAAAAAAAAAAACTATACACTTCCTGTAAGGAGGCTAACCATTTTATATCTATATTAATATGTAATGCTTCAGTCTTAGAGACATTTAACTTGTAGAAACTGAAATCTCCATAACAAGACAACAATTTCATTAATGACTGTACTGACTGCAAGGGGGAAGTGTATAAGATGTCATCCGTGAACAACGCTATTTTGTGATGGGAGTCCCCCAACTCTATCCCCTTGATATCTGTATCTGAGCTAGAGGTTCCACTGCCAGGGCGAAGAGCAGAGGGGACAAGAGGCAACCCTGTCTTGTTCCGTTCGATATAGTAAAGCTCTCTGTAATGAAACCCACCCCCTTCACCCTGGTTGATAGAGACATGTATAAGGCTTGGATTGCTGTAACAAGTGGGAGGAGTAACCCAAACTTTCCCAAAGTCTCCCAAAGATAATTCCACCTCACCCTGTCTAACGCCTTCTCCGCATCAAGGGACAGGGTGACGAGGAGAATCCAGCGTCTCTTGACTTCTGTTAATATATGGAGAATACTCCTGGTATTATCAGGGCCCTCCCTCCCAGGAATAAACCCCACCTGGTCGCCATGAACCAGAGATGGTACAATTATTGCTGATCTATTGGCCCAAATTTTAGCATATATTTTGGTATCTATATTGATGAGGGAAATTGGCCTATAGCTGCTACAGCACTGAGGATCCTTGCCAGATTTCAAAAGGGTAATTATAGAAGCCTCTAAAAATTCCGGAGACAATCTCCCTGAAGTCCTAGTTTCATCGAAAAATCTAAGAAGAATTGGAACCACACTATGAGCAAATCATTTATAAAATTTGCCCGTAAAGCCGTTAGGCCCCGGAGCTTTCCCTCTTTTTAGGTGTTTAATCACATCTCATCTCTAATAGGTGATGGGTTCCTGTAACAACCTCATGTGTTCCGACGAAACTGAGGGCAACTTAAAGGGCCACTGTAAGTAAATATTTTCTATGCCTGTTACTAACTACCCCAAATACGCTTTTTATCAATAGCATTTCATTAACATATCTCTACCGTATATCAGAAATCTTGTCTGCAAATTTAATTGTTTTCCAAACCCACTCCGTGGGTATCCTTTGTACCAATCCGTTTACAATACCTAGGTTTCAAAATGGCGCTTTAAACACAAAGTTATTAGTTTAAGTATTTTGAACATGCAGTGCTGAAAATAGTGGGCAGGAGAACGTGACATCATTGGCGAATAAAAGATATAGATTTTAGAACGTTATGAAACTTCGTTTTGGAGAAAATATAGGTCAGTAGGTTTTAATTAATGTTTATTAACTTTTATATGTTAGTTGTTTAGCTTAAAAATTATAACAGAAACTAATCCTTTAAGCTTTCTTAAAAACCATTTAATATGATATGTAGTGGAATTGGGTGATATAAATCTTTGTTCAGATTGTATAAGGATTAATAGTAAGTATGAAACGCCTTTCCAATTCCCTTGGGCGCTGTCACTGTCTGCCTTCCCTCTCTAATAGATAAAATCCTACATTGAGCCACTCTATTGCGTATTGGCCAGTAACGTTGTCGCCTTATTAAGTAAGGTAAGGTAGCCTGTACTCTTTGTGGTTCTGCCTGGGGTATTTGGGATTTGACAGTTTGTAATTGGGCATTTAAAGATTGTGAGGGTCGTGCTGTTATTTGTTGTTGTAATAAGCGTAATTTACAACTGAGTTCTGCTAATGAGCCTCCCTGTTTCTTTGATAAAATAACCCCTCATGTATGCCTTAACAGTAGCCCAGACAATTGGGGTGGAAGTGTGACCATTATCATTAAAATGTATAAATTCTTTAATAGCTTTATTGATTTTATCTTTTTGACCTGGTGTACCTACTAAGCCATCGGCCAATCTCCAGAAGAAACTTGTGTCTGGTGATAAACAGACAACGGCTAACTCAACTGCCTGATGATCAGACCAACATGTCGGCAGAATCTCTGCCTTCGTGATTCGGGTCCAGTTGTCTAGAAGATGTAAAAAATGTGTCAATCCTTGAAAAGGATTTATGTGTGTTGTAGTAAAAAGTGAAATCTCTTTCCATAGAGTTCACCGCCCTCCATGCATCATACATTTGGTATAGGGATATAATTTTCTGGAAGGCCTGAGAGAGCGTCTCTGTAGATCTATCAACCACCAAGGGTTTGGTTGTAAGTTTATCAAGGTCAGAGTCCATACTAGGTTGAAATCTCCCCCCAATATTAGTTCCCCACGCCAGACCGTGGACACCAATTTCAGAAGCTTCCTAAGAAACCTGGCCAGGCCAGGTTACTAGGGTCAAGAGCACACTGTTAATTTTACAGACTAATATAATATATCTAGCCTGAGGGTCACATAAAGTGAGTATAAGTTCAACAGCCAAGGAATCGCTTAGTAATATAGCTACCCCTCTGGACTTTGAAGAGTAGGATGCTTCAATAAGTTGGGAATACTTCTTAAATGAAAATCTTGTTGTTAAGTAGCAGGTTTCTCTTGGACGGGGAGTTAAGACCTTGAATTTTGTGTGATAAAAACCTGAGATCGGGTAGATCTGCTCAGTGAGAGGGGGTAGGGCAAGGGGAAAAAAATGCTCTTACTTAGTAATTACACCTTTTTGATAGCGCTAAATATATTAATGATTTAGTAATATGTTTATAGCGGGCCAAAGCCGCTAGGTAAATATGCCCAAATATAAATCTGGGAAAGAACAAGTTCACGTCTTACTTTCAATTACCTTTTCAATTCAAGAGTGAACTCTTAAGGGGTGGGGGGGGGTGTAAGAGAGAAAAATTCACAATTCGTTGACTGATCTATCAGAATATTTATCGAATGCTACCTTTTCTAGCTGTGAAGGATTATGTGGGGAAGTGAAGGGGGTCTTCACAGGAACATCATAGAATGAGAACTATAAACTGATGAAACAAAGTGTCTAAATAAAGATATAAACTATCCTGTATGAGTGAAAGCCTGTCTAGAGCTTAGTAACATACCTTATATGGATCTGTACAATTTAAAACCCTGCAACAATGAAACAATGAACCTTCCTGTTCATGATATCACCCCACAGAGACCTACTCACGCACCTCAGATCATGAAGTGGAGTATCTGCACAAAGTGGTCTCTATGCTGTGAGCCCACAACCAGTACCAGTGTTTTAAGAACCTGAAATAATATCAAATAGATGAAACAGTATAACTTGGAACATTTATATCAGAGTAAAGATAAACATAGCCTTAGGTAGTAGATGGTAAGAGCTGAACATATAACATCCACCTTTTGAGGCACGTAAATATTACCAAGCATGAGCAAGAGGATCCAGGTCATGGCAGTAATCGCCTCTCCCATGTGAACCTGTCCTTTCCCTCCCAGTGGGTTTTTTTTTTTTTTTTTTTGAAGGGAGACTGTTTCAGGGACACAAGATTAGGATCTCTAGTCGGAGAAACTACATCAAAATATAAAAGCCAATTCACAGGGAGACTAAGCTTAGCTAAAAGCAACTAACCCCATCACTTATGAAGTTTTGTTTACATGGGAAAACAGTGTAAAATGGCGATACCTGGAATCTCGCGTGGGGTAACGTAACATAACAGAAAATAACCCCTGCTGATAGGAGCAATTGAGAACCATCACACAGTAGAATATAAATGAGTATGTCTCTAGTCAAAACCAGCTCATTCACTCTTGGTGATTTGAGCTGTAACACATATCATAACAGTGTTTTATATGACCTCCTGAAGGAGAGCACAGCATCAAACCATGTAACGACACCTGGGGCAATCAAACAGGGAAAAACATATAATTAAATAACAAAACCGTTTTGAGTTCTCACCAACTTTTACTTTTCCATGGGTTAATTAATCGAAAAGCCCAGATGTACAGTCCCAGACTCCTTTAATAGTTGCCTATGGCTGCCCCTTTTCTTTTGGAAGGCGTATTTCCTCTCTGCGGTAGGGGTTTCCATTCCGTGGGCTGAAAACTCTCAGGCTCTTGGAGTTGCAAGAGGCATGTGCTTGAGAAGCAGAGGGTGTAGTTAACTCAAGCGAGTCCATCAGCTTCTGCCCTTGTTAAAGATTGGAAACTGTATAAGACTTGTTGTCATGCTGAAAGAACAACTTGACAGGGAATACCCATCTGTATCTTATACCCGCTCTTCTAAGGCATGAAGTGACTGGAAAAAAAGATCTTTTTCTTGTTAGTCTGTGGGATGAAAGATCTGGAAACAACTGAACATCTTTATAGATCTCTGGCAGTGATTTAGATTTGAATGCAGATCGCATCACTTTTTCTTTGAAGGTGTAGTAATGCAACCTTACAATCACGTCTCTAGGCTGGTCAGCGGCCACCGCTCTGGCTCTGAGGGCTCTATGAGCATGATCAATCAATTTGTCTGAGTCTTGAAAAGATCCCTAAAGAGCCTTAAAGAGGCCCACGAGGAACCCTGGTAGGTCAGTGTTGCGTACTTCTTCTGAGATGCCTCTCACACAGATATTATTCCGGCGAGATCTATCTTCAAGGTCTGCCAGTTTACTCTCTAGCTCTGATATCATCTCCGCTAGATTTTGAGAATGTGATAGAATATTTGCTTGATCTACCGCCAGTTCTTCCTGTTGTCTCTCCAGAATCTCAGTTCTTTCTCCCAGGGCATGAAGGTCTCTCTTCAGTTCAGTCACAGAACTCCTTATCTCGCTTTCAAGAGAGGAATAGCGAGAGTCCATCTCAGCTAAGAGACCTTTAATGGACTCCAGAACTGAACTGTCCCCCTCAATATGCTCAACTGCGGCAGAGAACTTAGCCCCCGCACTGTCTCTGTAAACAAACTGCGAGTCTCTAGAGTCCTCATCAGAGCATTCTCTGTCGTGTGACCCTTTAACACCAAAATGATCAGTAACAGTCCTTTTGGGGCTCTCCTGATTTTTCTTATTATATTATATTTTGCTTGAATGGGCCATGATTTAAAAGGAGACACTTTAACTTTAGCAGCCCTCTTATGTGCATGTGTATGGATAGCTATCCTCTCGAGTAAACAATATTTGTACAGAAATGACACCCAATGCTCACCAGGCCTTGTTAGCAGTAATTTCCCCAAGCTTCATCAGTAGCTTTGAATGAGATGTTCTCCCTTCTTGACCTCCAATTCTGACGGCATTCTTCTGCCTACAAAACCATCCTGATGGAGTCAAACTAAAACTTAATTTATAGGCTTAGTATTCAAATATAGTTAGGGGGTCAGTTCTAGTTTAAGTGAGACTGATAACTAAAGTTGGCAGCACCTCCCCCCGGGGTGAATGTCCCCACTATACAGAGATGGAGAAGGGGTTGAGGATATGACTTGCTGACACCAGGTCAGCAGGAAATGGAGGGGAAAGGTGATGTCAGGTCTCTTTAAATTTCCAGGATATTTATACCCCCATTAGAGGAATATAGCTGTGCAACTTGCAAAGTGAGGAGTCTGTGCTTTAGGTGACTGTACTGAATAGGGAAGAACATATTTCTTTAGTGTCCAGGCCCAATAAGATCTATGGCTATTCTTCTAATAAGAATATGGAGGTGTCATGATACAACCTAGAGTTTCTAAGTACTGTAGTAGTTTAGGGTGTCTGAACAGTAACTGTAGCTCCGGACTTCACACGGGCATATCTGAGTGTACTTACAGTCTCTGAATAAGTATGATGGCAATATGGCAGCTTTTCGCGACAAAAATGAATGTGAGGAGACTGAGGCTTTTGTACTTTAGCTATTGGAGCCGCTTCGATATCCCTCTACTCCACTAACCTGTGGATCGCCTTCCAATTTGCAGCCAGACCGATCCCCCTGCCTGCACACTGCCTCTGATGATCTAGGCTTTAGTGCCTGTCTGGAGTATGTGGCAATGGAGTTGATCAGGTACTGGGAGCGCAGGTTCCATGCAGGATTCGGGTAAGATGTCTCCCCAGCGACTAGGTGTCGGTAGTAGAGCTGCGTCCCTGCTTACCAGTAACCTAGCTCACCGATCGCTGTCTTCTACTGCACAGCCTGCTTCTGTGAGGGCCGCTTCCCCTCTCCGGTCTATCTTAGCCGTCCTGCCGCTTCAGTTCTGTGTGATTTCGTGAACACCAGTGGCGGCTGTCTTAGACACTTTAACACACTTATCTATGCTTGTGTGGGCAAATAATTTATTTTTAATGTTATTGGGCTCTGGAGCTCTTAAGGCACACGTCCATTCACTTCCCCAGTTGGCTCTGCCACCAGAAGTTTTTTGTTTTTTTAAAAACAACAGAAGTAAGTTTATCAGATTAAACAAAAAGGGTTAAGATTTAACACTCCCATTAGAGGCTGAATAAGTGCATACCTTAATAGCTGAGGTAGTTGCGCTCCCTAGACACTCATAGGAGGGACTGAAAAATCTATCTAGGGACAGCAGACCCATAATACTCCATATTTCAAAGGGTTATAATGTGCACATTAAAACAGATGGAAGGCATGACAACAGGCTCAGGTATAATAGCGTGGTTCAGCGACAACAGCATCTCAGTAGCTCAACGTGTTACCAATAAATTCAGCATTACAATCTCTGAGCCTTCCAAACTAAATATGTTTTACTGTTCATACGATATGACCTGATGCCAAATTATGGCATTATGTGAGGTTAACAAAATGACGGCCTATGGATCGATTCCAATCAGGAACTGTCAGCCTGAAAAGGCATTTCTCCTGCTGCTTCCTCACCTGGTAAGTAGGCAGAGATAAAGTAGCCTGGTAGGATCATATAGCTTAAACAGCCTCAACCTATACTTCAAACATGTTCAGAGAGGGGATTAAGCTATGTCCCTATCTATGATTGACAGAACTAGGTATGAGGAAGTGAGGTCATCTTCATATAGGTAAAAGGAGTGTGGCTATTTTTGTCCATGACCATTTGGGTTTATTACCTCTGTTAGGGGACCAAAATCAATGTTATATGCAAATACCTAATGTTACCAATATCAAATGTGGCAACATTTTAGAACTCACTTGACACGCATAAGCTATTGTATGTCAACCAAACATTATTATTGTAAAATACTCAATTTTTTTATTTGCTTTGCTTATATTACATCTATTTATTTCTCATGAAATGAAGTAGGCTAATGCTAAAATAGAGGACTTATATTTGTGAACATTTCAGGTTCCTATCTGGTCCACCACCAGAGATGATCAACATTGAAGGGGAAATGTTAAAATATTGCTCTGTCTCGCCCTCAAAAAAAAGAAGTCTTAAAAGTGAAATGCTCTGCACACTATAGTTACCAATGTACCACTTAAAACAATTAGGGCTGAGACTCAAACCCTTCACATTATAAATTGACCCTAAAAGTGGAATGAACTTTCAGCAATCTTAATCATTACATCAGAACTTCAGTTCTAAGTCTTAGGAACAAGATTCTGCAAAATGTTTATATAAATACACATGTACCTTGTAATGTGTTCTAGAGAAATTTTTGTTCCAATGAGCTAAGACCATTCTGAGCTGAGATACAAAGAATTCACTAAACATCTGCATAACCAAAATTTGTTGTGTGCCTTGACACAAAGATTGTCGCTGTGGTTAAACTAAGTAAAATACAAATAAAAAACAGTTTATTTTCCATTACCAATACAAAGGCCTCCATATACTAAGCAGTCAACTTGCTGTTTGTGTGTAATCTTGCAACAAAATCCAATGAACAAAGCAGTGAACTGGTCAAAAAGTAATGTAAAAACATAATTTATGTAAGAACTTACCTGATAAATTCATTTCTTTCATATTAGCAAGAGTCCATGAGCTAGTGACGTATGGGATATACATTCCTACCAGGAGGGGCAAAGTTTCCCAAACCTTAAAATGCCTATAAATACACCCCTCACCACACCCACAATTCAGTTTAATGAATAGCCAAGAAGTGGGGTGATAAGAAAGGAGCGAAAGCATCAAAAATAAGGAATTGGAATAATTGTGCTTTATACAAAAAAATCATAACCACCACAAAAAGGGTGGGCCTCATGGACTCTTGCTAATATGAAAGAAATTAATTTATCAGGTAAGTTCTTACATAAATTATGTTTTCTTTCATGTAATTAGCAAGAGTCCATGAGCTAGTGACGTATGGCATAGCAGATACCCAAGATGTGGAACTTCCATGCAAGAGTCACTAGAGAGGGAGGGATAAAATAAAGACAGCCAATTCCGCTGAAAAATTATCCACAACCCAAATCAAAAAAAATAAATTTTGATTTGAATTATCCACAACCCAAATCAAAAAGTTTTAATCTTATAATGAAAAAAACTGAAATTATAAGCAGAAGAATCAAAATGAAACAGCTGCCTGAAGTACTTTTCTACCAAAAACTGCCTCAGAAGAAAAAACATAAAAATGGTAGAATTTAGTAAAAGTATGCAAAGAAGACCAAGTTGCTGCTTTGCAAATCTGATCAACAGAAGCTTCATTTCTAAAAGCCCAGGAAGTAGAAACTGACCTAGTAGAATGAGCCGTAATCCTTTGAGGCAGGGATTTACTCTACATAAGCATGATGAATCAAAGACTTTAACCAAGACGCCAAAGAAATGGCAGAAGCCTTCTGACCTTTCCTAGAACCAGAAAAGATAACAAATAGACTAGAAGTCTTTCTGAAATCTTTAGTAGCTTCAACATAATATTTCAAAGCTCTTACTACATCCAAAGAATGTAAAGATCTCTCCAGAGAATTCTTAGGATTAGGACACAATGAAGGGACAACAATTTTTCTACTAATGTTGTTAGAATTCACAACTTTAGGTAAAAAATTATATGAAGTCTGCAACACCGCTTATCCTGATGAAAAATCAGAAAAGGAGATTCACAAGAAAGAACAGATAACTCAGAAACTCTTCTAGCAGAAGAAATAGCCAAAAGGAACAAAACTTTCCAGGAAAGTAATTTAATATCCAGAGAATGCATAGGTTCAAACGGAGGAGCCTGTAAAGCCCTCAGAACGAAATTAAGACTCCAAGGAGGAGAGATTGACTTAATGACAGGCTTGATACGAACCAAAGCCTGTACAAAACAATGAATATCAGGATGATTAGCAATCTTTCTGTGAAAAAGAACCGAAAGAGCAGAGATTTGTCCTTTCAAGGAACTTGCAGACAAACCCTTATCCAAACCATCTTGAAGAAATTGTAAAATTCTAGGAATTCTAAAAGAATGCCAAGAGAATTTATGTGAAGAACACCAAGAAATGTAAGTCTTCCAGACTCGGTAATAGATCTTTCTAGACACAGATTTACGAGCCTGTAACATAGTATTAATCACTGAGTCAGAGAAACCTCTATGACTAAGTATTAAGCGTTCAATTTCCAAACCTTCAAATTTAATGATTTGAGATCCTGATGGAAAAATGGGCCTTGAGACAGAAGGTCTGGCCTTAACGGAAATGTCCAAGGTTGGCAACTTGCCATCCAAACGAGATCTTCATACCAAAACCTGTGTGGCCATGCTGGAGCCACCAGCAGTACAAACGTACGTTCCATTAGGATTTTGGAAATCACTCTTGGAAGAAGAACTAGAGGAGGAAAGATATAAGCAGGTTGAAAATTCCAAGGAAGTGACAACGCGTCCACAGCTTTCGCCTGAGGATCCCTGGATCTGGACAGATACCTGGGAAGTTTCTTGTTTAGATGAGAGGCCATCAGATCTATTTCTGGAAGTCCCCAGATTTGAACAATCTGAAGAAATACCTCTGGGTGAAGAGACCATTCGCCCGGATGTAACATCTGGCGACTGAGATAATCCGCTTCCCAATTGACTATACCTGGGATGTGAACCGCAGAAATTAGAAAGGAGCTGGATTCCGCCCATACAAGTATCCGAGATACTTCTTACATAGCCTGAGGACTGTGAGTCCCCCCTTGATGATTGACATATGCCACGGTTGTGACATTGTCTGTCTGAAAACAAACGATTCTCTCTTCAGAAGAGGCCAGAACTGAAGAGCTCTGAAAATCGCACAGCGTTCCAAAATGTTGATTGGTAATCTCGCCTCCTGAGATTCCCAAACCCCCTGCGCTGTCAGAGATCCCCATAAAGCCCCCCAACCTGAAAGACTCGCATCTGTTGAAGAGTTGGACGCATCAGGTTGGACGAACAAAAGAGGCCCCTTGAACTAAACAATGGTGATCTAACCACCAAGTCAGAGAAGATCGAACATTGGGATTTAAGGATATTAATTGTGATATCTTTGTATAATCCCTGCACCATTGGTTCAGCATACAAAGCTGAAGAGATCTCATGTGAAAACGAGCAAAAGGGATTGCGTCCGATGCAGCAGTCATGAGACCTAAAATTTCCATGCACAAAGCTACCGAAGGGAAAGATTGAGACTGAAGGTTTCGACAAACTGAAACCAATTTCAGACGTCTCTTTTCTGTTAGAGACAAAGTCATGGACACTGAATCTATTTGGAAACCCAAAAAGATTACCCTTATCTGAGGAATCAAGGAACTCTTTTGTAAATTGATCCTCCAACCATGTCTTTGAAGAAACAACACAAGTTGATTTGTGTGAGATTCTGCAGAATGTAAAGACTGAGCAAGTACCAAGATATCGTCCAAATAAGGAAATACTGCAATACCCTGCTCCCTTATTACGGAAAGAAGGGCACGAGAACCTTCGAAAAGATCCTTGGAGCTGTTGCTAGGCCAAAAGGAAGAGCAACAAACTGGTAATGCTTGTCTAGAAAAGAGAATCTCAGGAACTGATAATGGTCTGGATGAATTGGAATATCAAGATATGCATCCTGTAAGTCTATTGTGGACATATAATGCCCTTGCTGAACAAAAGCCAGAATAGTCCTTATAGTTACCATCTTGAATGTTGGTATCCTTACATAACGATTCAATATTTTTAGATCCAGAACTGGTCTGAAAGAATTCTCTTTCTTTGGAACAATGAACAGATTTGAATAAAACCCCAGGCCCTGTTCCAGAACTGGAACTGGCACAATTACCACAGCTGACTCCAGATCTGAAACACATTTCAGAAACGCTTGAGCCTCTACTGGATTTACTCGAATGCATGAAAGAAAGAATCTTCTCACAGGCGGTCTTACCTTGAAACCTATTCTGTACCCTTGTGAAACATGTTCTGAATCCAAAGACTTTGAATCGAATTGATCCAAACATCTTTGAAAAATCGTAACCTGCCCCCTACCAGCAGTGCTGGAATGAGGGCCGCACCTTCATGCGGATTTGGGAGCTGGTTTTGACTTTCTAAAAGGCTTGGATTTATTCCAGACTGGAGAAGGTTTCCAAACGGAAACTGTTCCTTTAGAGGAAGGGTCAGGCTTGTGTTCCTTATTATGACGAAAGGAACGAAAACGATTAGCAGCCCTATATTTACCTTAAGATTTTTTATCCTGAGGTAAAAAGGCTCCCTTCCCCCCAGTAACAGTTGAAATTATTGAGTCTAACTGAGTACCAAATAATTTATTACATTGGAAAGAAAGAGAAAGCAAAGTTGACTTGGAATGCAGATATGACTTCTAAGACTTAAGCCATAAAGCTCTTCTAGCTAAAATAGCTAAAAACATATACCTGACATCAATTCTGATGATTTCGAAAAAGGCATCACAAACAAAGTTATTAGCATGTTGAAGGAGTTTAACAATGCTATAAGCATTATGGTCTGACACTTGTTGCGCTAAAGCCTCCAACCAGAAAGTTGAAGCTGCAGCACCATCAGCCAAAGAAATAGCATGTCTCAGAAGATTACATGAACATAAATAAGCCTTCCTTAGAAAGGATTCAAGCTTCCTATCTAAAGGATCCTTAAACAAAGTACTATCTGCCGTAGGAATAGTAGTACGTTTAGCAAGAGTAGAAATAGCCCCATCAACTTTGGGGATTTTCTCCCAAAACTCTAATCTATCAGATGGCAAAGGGTACAATTTCTTAAACCTTGGAGGAGGAGTAAATGTAGTACCCAGACTATTCCATTCCCTAGAAATTACTTCTGAAATAGCATCAGGAACTCGAAAAACTTCTGGAATAACTACATGAGGTTTAAAAACTGAATTTAAACGCTTAGTAGTTTTAATATCAAGAGGACTAGACTCCTACATATCGAATGCAATCAACACTTCTTTAAGTAAAGAACGAATAAACTCCATCTTAAACAAATATGAAGATTTATCAGTGTTAATATCTGAGGTAGAATCTTCTGAACCAGATAGATTCTCATCAGAAATAGATAAGTCAGAATGATGGCGGTCATTTAAAAATTCTTCTGAAATATGTGAAGTTTTAAAAGACCTCTTACGTTTTCTAGGAGGAGGAATAACAGTCAGAGCCTTCCGAATAGAATTAGAAACAAATTTTTTAACATTAACAGGAACATCCTGAACATTAGATGTTGAAGGAACAACAACAGGTAATGGATTATTACTAATGGAAATATTATCAGCGTTGGATAGCTTATCATGACAACTAACACAAACTACAGCCGGAGGAACAGTTACCAAAAGTTTACAACAAATGCACTTAGCTTTGGTAGAACCGACTTCAGGCAGCGCTTTTCCAGAAGTAGATTCTGATCCAGGGTCAGGTAGTGACATCTTGCAATATATAAAAGAAAAAACAATATATAAAGCAAAATTATCAAATTCCTTAAATGGCAGTTTCAGGAATGGGAAAAAATGCAAAATGAAACAAGCCTCTAGAAAACCAGAAGCAACTAAAAAGTGAGACTGAAATAATGTGAAAAAAACTGGCGCCAAGTATAACGCCCACATATTTTGGCGGCAAGAATGATGCCCATATTTTTTGGCGCCAAAATAACGTCCGCAATACACATACGTCAAAAAAATTACGCAATTACGTGAAAACTTCCGGCGCCAACTATGACGCCGGAAATGACAAAATTTCCGCGCCAAAAAGTCTAGCGCCAAGAATGACGCAATAAATAGAAGCATTTTCTGCACCCGCGAGCCTAACAGCCCGCAATTTTGAAAAAAAGTCAATTGAAAATTGAAAGGTAAGAAAAATAAAATTTATATGCATTTTCCCAAAAAAATTAAACTGACAGTCTGAATGAAGGAATACTGATTATCCTGAATCATGGCAAATATAAGTTTAAACACATATATTTAGAACTTTACATATAAAGTGCCCAACCATAGCTTTGAGTGTCATAAATAGAAATAAGACTTACTTACCCTAAGACACTCATCTACATATAGTAGATAGCCAAACCAGTACTGAAACGAGAATCAGTAGAGGTAATGGTATATAAGAGTATATCGTCAATCTGAAAAGGGAGGTAGGAGAAGAAATCTCTACGACCGATAACAGAGAACCTACGAAATAAATCTCCTAGAGGAAGACCATGGTATTCAAATAGGCAATACTCTCTTCACATCCCTCTGACATTCACTGCACTCTGAGAGGAAAACCGGGCTTCAGCCTGATGCGAAGTGCATATCAACGTAGAATCTAGCACAAACTTACTTCACCACCTCCATGGGAGGCAAAGTTTGTAAAAACTGAATTGTGGGTGTGGTGAGGGGTGTATTAATAGGCACTTTGAGGTTTGGGAAACTTTGCCCCTCCTGGTAGGAATGTATATCCCATACGACACTAGCTCATGGGCTCTTGCTAATTACATGAAAGAAAGTGTCAATGTGTTCCCAGAAGGGGGCTAGCTTTGGATATTGCCACCAAATGTGTGACATTGTGCCTGTGAGTCCACATCCTCACCAGCAAGATGCATTACCTGTGGGATATATTTTTTTAATTCTTTCCGGGTAAGGTACCATCGCATTAGTAATTAGTGGTCGAGTTCTAGTACTCTGGAGGATGAGGAGGATTTGTGTGTGTTGTAGAATATATTTTTCCACTGTGCAGGGCTTAGGGAAGTCCTTAGATCGTCCTGCCAATGTAATGAAATCGGGAGGGGGGCGAAGAGTTGTCGTGTTTGAGTAGTCTAGTATCTTTCTCAATATTGACAGTGTTCCACTGGGTTGGGTATCTAGTAAGCAGAGGCGTTCAAAATTAGTCAAATTTCTGAGTAGGTCTTGTTTGTGTGATGATTCCTGTATTAAGTGTGATAGTTGGCCATATTTAAGCCAAGATGCAAAAGAGCCTCTGGCAAGTTCCATAAGTTGTGATCTCTAAGTTTTCCTTCCACCGTCAGTTTAGTGAATGGGATGGAATAGCCTAACCCCTGGGTTAAAGGCTGCTCGACCAATAGACCACCTGTTAGTTTGGCGTTTATGGGGATAGTGGTCATCGGGGAAATTGGTGAGGATATTCCCATGGAATTGTCTCGGATGTTGTCCCAAACTTTAAAAAAGTGAGTGTATAAGGGTGAGTTTTGACATGTTTGGTCTATTTGAGTGTTTGATCCAGCACAGAGGGCCTGCAGTTGGGGATACTAGGAGGTGTGAGTCAATTGTTTTGTAAGCTTTAAGGCTAGGGTTACTGTGTCAGTCCAACACTCTCTGAAGGAATATTGCTTTATAGTATTTAGCGATGTGTGGTAGTCCTAGTCCGCCTGAGCTCAAAGGGCGATAAAACATAATTTATGTAAGAACTTACCTGATAAATTCATTTCTTTCTAGCAAGAGTCCATGAGCTAGTGACGTATGGGATATACATTCCTACCAGGAGGGGCAAAGTTTCCCAAACCTTAAAATGCCTATAAATACACCCCTCACCACACCCACAATTCAGTTTAATGAATAGCCAACAAGTGGGGTGATAAAGGAGCGAAAGCATCAAAAAATAAGGAATTGGAATAATTGTGCTTTATACAAAAAATCATAACCACCACAAAAAAGGGGTGGGCCTCATGGACTCTTGCTAATATGAAAGAAATTAATTTATCGGGTAAGTTCTTACATAAATTATGTTTTCTTACATGTAATTAGCAAGAGTCCATGAGCTAGTGACGTATGGGATAGTAGATACCCAAGATGTGAAACTTCCACGCAAGAGTCACTAGAGAGGGAGGGAAAAAATAAAGACAGCTAATTCCACTGAAAAATAAATCCACTACCCAAATCAAAAAGTTTCAATTTTTATAATGAAAAAAACTGAAATTATAAGCAGAAGAATCAAACTGAAACAGCTGCCTGAAGTACCATTCTACCAAAACTGCTTCTAAAGAAGAGAAAACATCAAAATGGTAGAATTAGTAAAAATATGCAAAGAAGACCAAGTCATTGCTTGGCAAATCTGATCAACAGAAGCTTCATTCTCAAAAGCCCAGGAAGTAGAAACTTACCTAGTAGAATGAGCCGTAATCCACTGAGGCGGGAATCAACCCGACTCCAAATAAGCATGATGAATCAAAAGTTTAACCAAGATGCCAAAGAAATGGCAGAAGCCTTTTGACCTTCCTAAAACCAGAAAAGATAACAAATAGACTAGAAGTCTGTGTGAAATCTGAATAGCTTCAACATAGGATTTCAAAACTCTTACCATATCCAAAGAATGTAAGAATCTTACCAAAGAAGTCTTAGGAAAAGACAATAATTCCTCCCTAATGTTGATAGAAATCACAACTTTAGGTAAGAATTGAAATGAGGATAGCAAAAACCACCTTATTCTGATGAAAAAAAATCAGAAAAAGGAGACTCACAAGAAAGAACAGATAATTCAAAAACTGTCCATGAAAGTAAATAATGTCTAGAGAAAGCATATGCTCAAATAGAAGAGCCTGTAAAGCCTTAAGAACCAAATTAAAACTCCAAGGAGGAGAAATTGGCTTAATGACAGGTTTGATAAGAACCAAAGCCTGAACAAAATAATGAATAACAGGAAGGAACACTGCCTTATCCTGATGAAAAATCAGAAAAGGAGATCCACAAGAAAGAGTAGAAAACTCAGAAACTCTTCTAGCAGAAGAGATAGCCAAAAGGAACAATACTTTCCAAGAAAGTAATTTTAATGTCCAGAGAACGCAAAGGTTCAAACGGAGGAGCCTGTAAAGCCCTCAGTACCAAATTGAGACTAAAAGGAGGAGAGATTGACTTAATGACAGGCTTGATACAAACCAAAGTCTGTACAAAACAATGAATATCAGAATGAATAGCAATCTTTCTGTGAAAAAGAACAGAAAGAGTAGAGATTTGTCCTTTCAAAGAACTTGCAGACAAAACCTTATCTAAACCAACCTGAAGAAACTGTAAAATTCTAGGAATTCTAAAAGAATGCCAGGAGAATTTATGAGAAGAACACCAAGAAATGTAAGTCTTCCAGACTCGATAATAAATCCTCCTAGACACAGATTTACAAGCCTGTAACATAGTATTAATTACTGAGTCAGAGAAACCTCTATGACTAAGAATCAAGCGTTCAATTTCCATACCTTCAAATTTAATGATTTGAGATCCTGATGGAAAAAGGGCCTTGAGATAGGTCTGGTCTTAACGGAAGAGTACAAGGTTGGCAACTGGCCATCCGAATGAGATCCGCATACCAAAACCTGTGAAGCCATGCTGGAGCCACCAGCAGTACAAACAAACGTTCCATTAGAATTTTGGAAATCACTTTTGGAAGAAGAACTAGAGGCGGAAAGATATAGGCAGGATGATAATTCCAAGGAAGCGACAACGCGTCCACTGCCTCCGCCTGAGGATCCCGGGATCTGGACAGATACCTGGGAAGCTTCTTGTTTAGATGAAAGGCCATCAGATCTATTTCTGGAAGTCCCCAGATTTGAACAATCTGAAGAAATACCTCTGGGTGAAGGGACCATTCGCCCGGATGTAACGTCTGGCGACTGAGATAATCCGCTTCCCAATTGTCTACACCTGTGATATGAACCGCAGAGATTAGAAAGGAGCTGGATTCCGCCCATACAAGTATCCGAGATACTTCTTTCATAGCCTGAGGACTGTGAGTCCCACCCTGATGATTGACATATGCCACGGTTGTGACATTGTCTGTCTGAAAACAAATAAACGATTCTCTCTTCAGAAGAGGCCAAAACTGAAGAGCTCTGAAAATCGCACAGAGTTCCAAAATTTTGATTGGTAATCTCGCCTCCTGAGATTCCCAAACCCCGCTGTCAGAGATCCCCATACAGCTCCCCAACCTGACAGACTCGCATCTGTTGAGATCACAGTCCAGGTTGGATGAACAAAAGAAGCCCCTTGGACTAAACGATGGTGATCTATCCACCACGTCAGAGTGTCGTACATTGGGATTTAAGGATATTAATTGTGATATCTTTGTATAATCCCTGCACCATTGGTTCAGCATACAAAGCTGAAGAGGTCGCATGTGAAAACTAGCAAAGGGGACCGCGTTTGATGCAGCAGTCATGAGACCTAGAATTTCCATGCATAAAGCTAACGAAGGGAATGATTGAGACTGAAGGTTTCAACAGGCTGAAACCAATTTCAGACGTCTCTTTTCTGTTAGAGACAAGGTCATGGACACTGAATCTATTTGAAAACCCAAAAAGGTTACCTGAGTCTGAGTAATCAACAAACTCTTTGATAAATTGATCCTCCAACCATGTCTTTGAAGAAACGACACAAGTTGATTCGTATGAGATTCAGCAGAATGTGAAGACTGAGCAAGTACCAAGATATCGTCCAAATAAGGAAATACCGCAATACCCTGTTCTCTGATTACAGAGAGAAGGGCACCGAGAACCTTTGAAAAGATCCTTGGAGCTGTTGCTAGGCCAAACGGAAGGGCCACAAACTGGTAATGCTTGTCTAGAAAAGAGAATCTCAGAAACTGAAAGTGATCTGGATGAATCGGAATATGAAGATATGCATCCTGTAAATCTATTGTTGACATATAATGCCCTTGCTGAACAAAAGGCAGAATAGTCCTTATAGTTACCATTTTGAATGTTGGTATCCTTACATAACGATTCATTATCTTTAGATCCAGAACTGGTCTGAAGGAATTCTCCTTCTTTGGTACAATGAATAAATTTGAGTAAAACCCCAGACCCTGTTCCAGAACTGGAACAATTACTCCAGCCAACTCTAGATCTGAAACACATTTCAGAAATGCCTGAGCCTTCACTGGGTTTATTGGAATGCGAGAGAGAAAAAATCTCTTCGCAGGCGGACTTACCTTGAATCCTATTCTGTACCCTTGTGAAACAATGTTCTGAATCCAAAGACTGTGAATCAAATTGATCCAAATGTCTTTGAAAAATCGTAACCTGCCCCCTACCAGCTGTGCTGGAATGAGGGCCGCACCTTCATGTGGACTTGGGAGCTGGTTTTGACTTTCTAAAAGGCTTGGATTTATTCCAGATTGGAGAAGGTTTCCAAACAGAAACCGTTCCATTTGGGGAAGGGTCAGGCTTCTGTTCCTTATTCTGACGAAAGGAACGAAAACGATTAGCAGCCCTATATTTACCTTTAGATTTTTTGTCCTGAGGCAAAAAAGTTCCTTTCCCCCCAGTAACAGTTGAAATAATAGAATCCAACTGGGAACCAAATAATGTATTACCTTGGAAAGAAAGAGAAAGCAAAGTTGACTTAGAAGACATATCTGCATTCCAAGTTTTAAGCCATAAAGCTCTTCTAGCCAAAATAGCTAAAGACATATACCTGACATCAACTCTAATGATATCAAAGATGGCATCACAAATAAAGTTATTAGCATGTTGAAGAAGTTTAACAATGCTATGAATATTATGGTCTGATACTTGTTGTGCTAACGCCTCCAACCAAAAAGTGGAAGCGGCAGCAACATCAGCCAAAGAAATAGCAGGCCTAAGAAGATTACCTGAACATAAATAAGCTTTCCTTAGAAAGGATTCAATCTTCCTATCTAAAGGATCCTTAAAGGAAGTACTATCTGCCGTAGGAATAGTAGTACGTTTAGCAAGAGTAGAGATAGCCCCATCAACTTTAGGGATTTTGTTCCAAAACTCTAATCTGTCAGATGGCACAGGATACAATTTCTTAAACCTTGGAGAAGGAGTAAATGAAGTACCCAGATTATTCCATTCCCTAGAAATTACTTCAGAAATAGCATCAGGGACAGGAAAAACTTCTGGAATAACTATAGGAGGTTTAAAAACCGAATTTAAACGCTTAGTAGATTTAGTATCAAGAGGACTAGATTCCTCCATCTCTAATGCGATTAAAACTTCTTTAAGTAAAGAGCGAATAAATTCCATTTTAAATAAATATGAAGATTTATCAGTGTCAATATTGGAGACAGAATCCTCTGAACCAGAAAAATCCTCATCAGAAACAGACAAATCAGAATGATGACAGTCATTTAAAAATTCATCTGAAAAATGAGAAGTTTTAAAAGACCTTTTACGTTTACTGGAAGGAGGAACAACAGACATAGCCTTCCTAATAGATTTAGAAACAGATTCTTTTATATTAACAGGAACATCCTGAGTATTAGATGGTGAGGGAACAGCAACAGGTAATGGTATATTACTAATGGAAATACTATCTGCATTAGCAAGTTTATCATGACATTCATCACAAACTACAGCCGGAGGAACAATTACCACAAGTTTACAACAAATGCACTTAACTTTGGTAGAACCAGCATCAGGCAGCGTCTTTCCAGAAGTAGATTCTGATCCAGGGTCAATTTGAGACATCTTGCATTATGTAAAAGAAAAACAACATATAAAGCAAAATTTATCAAATTCCTTAAATGACAGTTTCAGGAATGGGAAAAAAATGCCAATGAACAAGCCTCTAGCAATCAGAAGCAATGAAAAATGAGACTGAAATAATGGGAAAAAAAAAGGTGGAGACAAAAATGACGCCCACATTTTTTAGCGCCAAAAAAGACGCCCACATTATTGGCGCCTTAAATTTTTTGGCGCCAAGAATGACGCCACATCCGATGACGCCAAAATTTTTGGCGCAAAACGTCAAAAAAATGACGCATTCACGAAAAAGTATGACGCCAGAAAATGATATAAAAAAATTTGCGCCAAAAAAGTCAGCGCCAAAAATGACGCAATAAATTGAAGCATTTTCAGCCCCCGCGAGCCTAACAGCCCACAGGGAAAAAAGTCAATTTGAAACAATTTTTAAGGTAAGAAAAAAATTGATTATTCATATGCATTATCCCAAATAATGAAACTGACTGTCTGAAATAAGGAATATTGATCATCCTGAATCATGACAAAAAACATAATTTATGTAAGAACTTACCTGATAAATTCATTTCTTTCATATTAACAAGAGTCCATGAGCTAGTGACGTATGGGATATACATTCCTACCAGGAGGGGCAAAGTTTCCCAAACCTTAAAATGCCTATAAATACACCCCTCACCACACCCACAAATCAGTTTAACGAATAGCCAAGAAGTGGGGTGATAAGAAAAAAAGTGCGAAGCATATAAAATAAGGAATTGGAATAATTGTGCTTTATACAAAAAAATCATAACCACCACAAAAAAGGGTGGGCCTCATGGACTCTTGTTAATATGAAAGAAATGAATTTATCAGGTAAGTTCTTACATAAATTATGTTTTCTTTCATGTAATTAACAAGAGTCCATGAGCTAGTGACGTATGGGATAATGACTACCCAAGATGTGGATCTTTCCACACAAGAGTCACTAGAGAGGGAGGGATAAAATAAAGACAGCCAATTCCTGCTGAAAATAATCCACACCCAAATAAAAGTTTAACAAAAAACATAAGCAGAAGATTCAAACTGAAACCGCTGCCTGAAGAACTTTTCTACCAAAAACTGCTTCAGAAGAAGAAAATACATCAAAATGGTAGAATTTAGTAAAAGTATGCAAAGAGGACCAAGTTGCTGCTTTGCAGATCTGGTCAACCGAAGCTTCATTCCTAAACGCCCAGGAAGTAGATACTGACCTAGTAGAATGAGCTGTAATTCTTTGAGGCGGAATTTTACCCGACTCAACATAGGCAAGATGAATTAAAGATTTCAACCAAGATGCCAAAGAAATGGCAGAAGCTTTCTGGCCTTTCCTAGAACCGGAAAAGATAACAAATAGACTAGAAGTCTTACGGAAAGATTTCGTAGCTTCAACATAATATTTCAAAGCTCTAACAACATCCAAAGAATGCAATGATTTCTCCTTAGAATTCTTAGGATTAGGACATAATGAAGGAACCACAATTTCTCTACTAATGTTGTTGGAATTCACAACTTTAGGTAAAAATTCAAAAGAAGTTCGCAACACCGCCTTATCCTGATGAAAAATCAGAAAAGGAGACTCACACGAAAGAGCAGATAATTCAGAAACTCTTCTAGCAGAAGAGATGGCCAAAAGGAACAAAACTTTCCAAGAAAGTAATTTAATGTCCAATGAATGCATAGGTTCAAACGGAGGAGCTTGAAGAGCTCCCAAAACCAAATTCAAACTCCATGGAGGAGAAATTGACTTAATGACAGGTTTTATACGAACCAAAGCTTGTACAAAACAATGAATATCAGGAAGAATAGCAATCTTTCTGTGAAAAAGAACAGAAAGAGCAGAGATTTGTCCTTTCAAAGAACTTGCGGACAAACCCTTATCCAAACCATCCTGAAGAAATTGTAAAATTCTCGGTATTCTAAAAGAATGCCAAGAAAAATGATGAGAAAGACACCATGAAATATAAGTCTTCCAGACTCTATAATATATCTCTCTAGATACAGATTTACGAGCCTGTAACATAGTATTAATCACGGAGTCAGAGAAACCTCTATGACCAAGAATCAAGCGTTCAATCTCCATACCTTTAAATTTAAGGATTTCAGATCCGGATGGAAAAAAGGACCTTGTGACAGAAGGTCTGGTCTTAACGGAAGAGTCCATGGCTGGCAAGATGCCATCCGGACAAGATCCGCATACCAAAACCTGTGAGGCCATGCCGGAGCTATTAGCAGAACAAACGAGCATTCCCTCAGAATCTTGGAGATTACTCTTGGAAGAAGAACTAGAGGCGGAAAGATATAGGCAGGATGATACTTCCAAGGAAGTGATAATGCATCCACTGCCTCCGCCTGAGGATCCCGGGATCTGGACAGATACCTGGGAAGTTTCTTGTTTAGATGAGAGGCCATCAGATCTATCTCTGGGAGCCCCCACATTTGAACAATCTGAAGAAATACCTCTGGGTGAAGAGACCATTCGCCCGGATGCAACGTTTGGCGACTGAGATAATCCGCTTCCCAATTGTCTACACCTGGGATATGAACCGCAGAGATTAGACAGGAGCTGGATTCCGCCCAAACCAAAATTCGAGATACTTCTTTCATAGCCAGAGGACTGTGAGTCCCTCCTTGATGATTGATGTATGCCACAGTTGTGACATTGTCTGTCTGAAAACAAATGAACGATTCTCTCTTCAGAAGAGGCCAAAACTGAAGAGCTCTGAAAACTGCACGGAGTTCCAAGATATTGATCGGTAATCTCACCTCCTGAGATTCCCAAACTCCTTGTGCCGTCAGAGATCCCCACACAGCTCCCCAACCTGTGAGACTTGCATCTGTTGAAATTATAGTCCAGGTCGGAAGAACAAAAGAAGCCCCCTGAATTAAACGATGGTGATCTGTCCACCACGTTAGAGAGTGCCGAACAATCGGTTTTAAAGATATTAATTGATATATCTTCGTGTAATCCCTGCACCATTGGTTCAGCATACAGAGCTGAAGAGGTCGCATGTGAAAACGAGCAAAGGGGATCGCGTCCGATGCAGCAGTCATAAGACCTAGAATTTCCATGCATAAGGCTACCGAAGGGAATGATTGAGACTGAAGGTTTCGACAGGCTGTAATCAATTTTAGACGTCTCTTGTCTGTTAAAGACAAAGTCATGGACACTGAATCTATCTGGAAACCCAGAAAGGTTACCCTTGTTTGAGGAATCAAAGAACTTTTTGGTAAATTGATCCTCCAACCATGATCTTGAAGAAACAACACAAGTCGATTCGTATGAGACTCTGCTAAATGTAAAGACGGAGCAAGTACCAAGATATCGTCCAAATAAGGAAATACCACAATACCCTGTTCTCTGATTACAGACAGAAGGGCACCGAGAATCTTTGTGAAAATTCTTGGAGCTGTAGCAAGGCCAAACGGTAGAGCCACAAATTGGTAATGCTTGTCTAGAAAAGAGAATCTCAGGAACTGATAATGATCTGGATGAATCGGAATATGCAGATATGCATCCTGTAAATCTATTGTGGACATATAATTCCCTTGCTGAACAAAAGGCAATATAGTCCTTACAGTTACCATCTTGAACGTTGGTATCCTTACATAACGATTCAATAATTTTAGATCCAGAACTGGTCTGAAGGAATTCTCCTTCTTTGGTACAATGAAGAGATTTGAATAAAACCCCATCCCCTGTTCCGGAACTGGAACTGGCATAATTACTCCAGCCAACTCTAGATCTGAAACACAATTCAGAAATGCTTGAGCTTTCACTGGATTTACTGGGACATGGGAAAGAAAAAATCTCTTTGCAGGAGGTCTCATCTTGAAACCAATTCTGTACCCTTCTGAAACAATGTTCTGAATCCAAAGATTGTGAACAGAACTGATCCAAATTTCTTTGAAAAAACGTAACCTGCCCCCTACCAGCTGAACTGGAATGAGGGCCGTACCTTCATGTGAACTTAGAAGCAGGCTTTGCCTTTCTAGCAGGCTTGGATTTATTCCAGACTGGAGATGGTTTCCAAACTGAAACTGCTCCTGAGGACGAAGGATCAGGCTTTTGTTCTTTGTTGAAACGAAAGGAACGAAAACGATTGTTAGCCCTGTTTTTACCTTTAGACTTTTTATCCTGTGGTAAAAAAGTTCCTTTCCCACCAGTAACAGTTGAAATAATAGAATCCAACTGAGAACCAAATAATTTGTTTCCCTGGAAAGAAATGGAAAGTAGAGTTGATTTAGAAGCCATATCAGCATTCCAAGTCTTAAGCCATAAAGCTCTTCTGGCTAAGATAGCCAGAGACATAAATCTAACATCAACTCTAATAATATCAAAAATGGCATCACAGATGAAATTATTAGCATGCTGGAGAAGAATAATAATATCATGAGAATCACGATTTGTTACTTGTTGCGCTAGAGTTTCCAACCAAAAAGTTGAAGCTGCAGCAACATCAGCCAATGATATAGCAGGTCTAAGAAGATTACCTGAACATAGATAAGCTTTTCTTAGAAAAGATTCAATTTTTCTATCTAAAGGATCCTTAAACGAGGTACCATCTGATGTAGGAATGGTAGTACGTTTAGCAAGGGTAGAAATAGCCCCATCAACTTTAGGGATTTTGTCCCAAAATTCTAATCTGTCAGGCGGAACAGGATATAATTGCTTAAAACGTTTAGAAGGAGTAAATGAATTACCCAATCTATCCCATTCCTTAGCAATTACTGCAGAAATAGCATTAGGAACAGGAAAGACTTCTGGAATAACCGCAGGAGCTTTAAAAACCTTATCCAAACGTATAGAATTAGTATCAAGAGGACTAGAATCCTCTATTTCTAAAGCAATTAGTACTTCTTTAAGTAAAGAGCGAATAAATTCCATCTTAAATAAATATGAAGATTTATCAGCATCAATCTCTGAGACAGAATCCTCTGAACCAGAAGAGTCCAAAGAATCAGAATGATGGTGTTCATTTAAAAATTCATCTGTAGAGAGAGAAGATTTAAAAGACTTTTTACGTTTACTAGAAGGAGAAATAACAGACAAAGCCTTCTTTATGGATTCAGAAACAAAATCTCTTATGTTATCAGGAACATTCTGCACCTTAGATGTTGAGGGAACTGCAACAGGCAATGGTACATCACTAAAGGAAATATTATCTGCATTAACAAGTTTGTCATGACAATTAATACAAACAACAGCTGGAGGAATAGCTACCAAAAGTTTACAGCAGATACACTTAGCTTTGGTAGATCCAGCAGGCAGAGGTTTTCCTGTAGTATCTTCTGGCTCAGATGCAACGTGAGACATCTTGCAATATGTAAGAGAAAAAACAACATATAAAGCAAAATAGATCAAATTCCTTATAAGACAGTTTCAGGAATGGGAAAAAATGCCAAACATCAAGCTTCTAGCAACCAGAAGCAAATGAAAAATGATTCTGAAATAATGTGGAGACAAAAGCGACGCCCATATTTTTTGGCGCCAAATAAGACGCCCACATTATTTGGCGCCTAAATGCTTTTGGCGCCAAAAATGACGCCACATCCGGAACGCCGACATTTTTGGCGCAAAATAACGTCAAAAAAATGACGCAACTTCCGGCGACACGTATGACGCCGGAAACGGAAATGAATTTTTGCGCCAAAAAAAATCCGCGCCAAGAATGACGCAATAAAATGAAGCATTTTCAGCCCCCGCGAGCCTAACAGCCCACAGGGAAAAAGTCAAATTTTTGAGGTAAGAAAAATATGATAATTAAAGCATAATCCCAAATATGAAACTGACTGTCTGGAAATAAGGAAAGTTGAACATTCTGAGTCAAGGCAAATAAATGTTTGAATACATATATTTAGAACTTTATAAATAAAGTGCCCAACCATAGCTTAGAGTGTCACAGAAAATAAGACTTACTTACCCCAGGACACTCATCTACATGTTTGTAGAAAGCCAAACCAGTACTGAAACGAGAATCAGTAGAGGAAATGGTAAATATAAGAGTATATCGTCGATCTGAAAAGGGAGGTAAGAGATGAATCTCTACGACCGATAACAGAGAACCTTATGAAATAGACCCCGTAGAAGGAGATCACTGCATTCAATAGGCAATACTCTCCTCACATCCCTCTGACATTCACTGCACGCTGAGAGGAAAACCGGGCTCCAACTTGCTGCGGAGCGCATATCAACGTAGAATCTAGCACAAACTTACTTCACCACCTCCCTTGGAGGCAAAGTTTGTAAAACTGATTTGTGGGTGTGGTGAGGGGTGTATTTATAGGCATTTTAAGGTTTGGGAAACTTTGCCCCTCCTGGTAGGAATGTATATCCCATACGTCACTAGCTCATGGACTCTTGTTAATTACATGAAAGAAATAAGTTTAAAGACATATATTTAGAACTTTATATATAAAGTGCCCAACCATAGCTTAGAGTGTCACAAAAAATAAGACTTACTTACCCCAGGACACTCATCTATATATAGTAGATAGCCAAACCAGTACTGAAACGAGAATCAGTAGAGGTAATGGTATATAAGAGTATATAGTTGATCTGAAAAGGGAGGTAAGAGATGAATCTCTACGACCGATAACAGAGAACCTATGAAATAGATCCCGTAGAAGGAGACCATTGAATTCAATTAGGCAATACTCTCTTCACATCCCTCTGACATTCACTGAACTCTGAGAGGAAAACCGGGCTCCAGCCTGCTGCGAAGCGCATATCAACGTAGAATCTAGCACAAACTTACTTCACCACCTCCACGGGAGGCAAAGTTTGTAAAACTGAATTGTGGGTGTGGTGAGGGGTGTATTTATAGGCATTTTGAGGTTTGGGAAACTTTGCCCCTCCTGGTAAGAATGTATATCCCATACGTCACTAGCTCATGGACTCTTGCTAATTACATGAAAAAAAATATCAAATGGTAATCTCGCCTCCTGAGATTTCCAAATCCCTTGTGCTGACAGAGAACCTCAGACAGCCTCCCAACCTAAAAGACTCGCATCTGTAGAGATCATGGTCCAGGTTGAAAGAATCGAAGAGACCTGTAGAACTAAATGATGGTGATCTTAACCACCGAATCAAAGATAGATAAACATAGAATTCGAAGATTTAAAAAGTGAAATCCTAGAATCCCTGCACCATTATTCAGCATCAAAAACTGGAAATAATAGAGACTGAAGGTACCGACAGACGGAACCCAATAAAAATGTCACTTGTCTGTTAGAGACAAAGACAGTGACACAATCTATCTGGAAACCTAAAAAAAGGTGACCCTTGTGTGAGGAATCAAGAGCTTTTGATAAAAATATCCACTAACCATGTCTTGAAAAAACAAAGTTGAATCATATGAGATTCCGCAGTCTCAGAAAATAAAAATAATCTGAATGAAAACAGAAAATGAAGATATGCATCTATTGTATCTAATGAAAACAAATAATGCTCTCACTGACCAAAAAAAGGCAGAATAGACCATATAAATACCAATCTAAAAGATGGTACATTTATATAATAAAAAGATTTTCTATCTTTGGAACAATGAATAGTTTTGAATAAAACCCCAAAACCCAGTTCCTAAAAATGGAACTGGAATAAATACCCTAGAAGATTCCAGATCTGAGCAGCGCTTGAGCCCTAACAGGTGATCAGCCGCACTTCAACATTACCCAAAATATATAGGACTGAAACACATTAAGGAAAGTGTTAGCCTTACTGGAATAGCTGGAATATAATAGAGAGAAAAAGACTTCTCATAGTCGGTTTTACTCTAAATTTTATTCTGTAACCAAAATCTAAGAAATTTGGACCGAATAGAACCAAACAAATTTAAAAAAAAATCTTAACCTGCCCCTTACCAGCCAAGCTGGAATACGGCACATACATGCAAATTTAAGGAGCTGATTTTGAACTAAAAAACTTCCAATTAAAAACATGTTACTTGGGTAAGAATTTAGAATTTTGTTCCTTAGTAAGAACAACCAAACTAAAATAAGCTTAAAGTTTTAGTCTTAGAACTCTATCTTGAAGCCCAGAGTAACAGTTAAGAATTGAATCCAATATGAACCAAATAATTGATTATCTTGGAAAAAAAGAAATAAGAATTTTTTAGAAATCACAAAATTCTGCTAGCTAAAAACAGCTAAAGACATAGATTAAACCTCATTTGTGAAAATATTCAATAAAATGAAAATACAAATGAAATTATTAGCATGTTAATCCAGTTAAAGGACCAGTCAACACACCGGACTTGCATAAACAAATCCAAGACAACAAGACTAATGCAACAGCACCCAGTCTGAACCTCAAATGAGCAGTAGACTTTGTCCCTTAACAATGCTAAATAAAACATAATCTGATACTTGATCTTAAAGTAAACAGAAAAATGAAGCAAATGCAACATCATCCAAATAAATCACAGGTCCAAGAAAAGTACCTGAAAATAATTTTCCTTAAATAAGATACAACCATCTAAAAGGAAAATAAATACTATTTTGCTAGAGAAACAATAGCATATTTTAGCAGGAGTAGAGATAGCCCCATTAAATTGGAGAACCCTCAAAATTGAAATTAACTGTCAGCAAAGAATATAATTTAAAACCTTTGAAGAAGGAAGAAAATTCTCAGCCTATTCCATTCCCTAGTATGAAGAACTGGAAAAAAACCTCTGAAAACACAGAAGATAAAATAAGCAGAAATAAAATGTTAGCTAGTCTTGAAAAAGAACTAGTTACCTCAATATCCAAAATAATCAACACCTTTTCAACAAAGAACAAATGTACTCTAATAAAAAATAAAAAAGTAGATTTGTTAGTGTCAATATCTGATGAAGAAAATTCTGAATGAGAAAAAACATCATCAGAGAAGGATAATTCAGTATGTTGTTGGTCATTTGAAACTTCATCAATTAAAAAAGAAGTTTGAAAAAGACCTAAAAATTTTAATAGAAGGCGCAAAGTCAGACAAAGCATTTAACATAGAATCAGAAAAATATTCTTATAAATTTTCTAAGTATATCTTGTACATAAGATGTAAAAAGAATAGCAATACATAAAGCATAAATACTAATGGATTCTGCATGTAAAAGTTTATCATGATAACTTATTACAAACCATAGCTAAAGATAAACATTCATAACATTTAAAATAAATGAACTTAGCTTTGGTAGGACTTATCTCAGTCAAACAGGAATCCCTCAGTATATTCTGATCCAGGAACAGTTTATGGAAAATCTTGCAATATGTAATAGAAAAAAACAACATATAAAGCAAAATTATCAAATTCCTTAAATGACAGTTTCAGGAATGGGAAAAAATGCAAACAAACAAGCCTCTAGCAACCAGAAGCAACAAAAAAGTGAGACAAATAATTTGAGAAAAAGTGGAACAAGAATGACGCCCATGTTTTTGGCGCCAAGTACAACGCCCATCTTTTTTGGCGCCAAGTATGACACCACATCCTCTGACGCCAAAAACAACGCCCACATTTTTTGGCGCAAAAAAACGTCTGAACACACATGCGTCAAAAAATGACGTAACAACGAACAACTTCCAGGGACAACTACGGCGCCGGAAATGACAATTTTGCGCTAAAAAAGTTTGCGCCAAGAATGACGCAATAAATTGAAGCATTTTCTGCCCCCGCGAGCCTAACAGCCCGCAGGGAAAAAAGTCAATTGAAAATTTTCAAGGTAAGAAAAAAATATTTATTCATATGCATTATCCCAAATAATGAAACTGACAGTCTGAATGAAGGAATACTGATTATCCTGAATCATGGCAAATATAAGTTTAAAGACATATATTTAGAACTTTACATATAAAGTGCCCAACCATAGCTTAGAGTGTCACAAAAAATAAGACTTACTTACCCCAGGACACTCATCTACATATAGTAGATAGCCAAACCAGTACTGAAACGAGAATCAGTAGAGGTGATGGTATATAAGAGTATATCGTCGATCTGAAAAGGGAGGTAAGAGATGAATCTCTACGACCGATAACAGAGAACCTATGAAATAGATCCCGTAGAAGGAGACCATTGAATTCAAATAGGCAATACTCTCTTCACATCCCTCTGACATTCACTGCACTCTAAGAGGAAAACCGGGCTCCAGCCTGCTGCAAAGCGCATATCAACGTAGAATCTAGCACAAACTTACTTCACCACCTCCCTGGGAGGCAAAGTTTGTAAAACTGAATTGTGGGTGTGGTGAGGGGTGTATTTATAGGCATTTTAAGGTTTGGGAAACTTTGCCCCTCCTGGTAGGAATGTATATCCCATACGTCACTAGCTCATGGACCCTTGCTAATTACATGAAAGAAAGTGTGTTTCTGTTGATGCGAGGCTTAATGCTGCCCCAAATAAAAGAGTTTATCAAGGTTTGTAAGTGGTTCAGGTATGATATCGGGAGGTGTATTGGTGCTGCTTGCATTATGTAAAGTATTTGGGGTAGAATGGTCATCTCAATTGCTTGTATACAGCCCAACCATGACAATGGTTTGTCTTTCCAAGTAGTGAGCTCTCTAGATACTTTGAGTAAGAGAGGTGAATAATTGTGTTTGAAGAGTTTTCTACTTGTGGGTGTTAGGAAGACCCCTAAGTATCTAATTTTATCGTGTTTAAGTTTGCAAGCGCAATGTTTACTTAGGGTATCAAAATCTCTTTTAGACCTGGAAATTTTAAGTATTTCGGATTTTGTAAGGTTAACTGAGAAGTTGGAGTATGTACCAAATCTTTCAAATTCCTCTAATAGGAAAGGTAATGCGGTGTGTGGAGAAGTGAGTGAATTTAGTACATCGTCTGCGTATAGTGAGACTATGTACATGTTAGGGCCTTATTGGATTCCCTTAATGTTGTGGTTATTTCTTATGTTTGATGCTAGGACCTCCATCGTTAGTGCAAAGAGGATCGGGAACAAGGGGCAGCCCTGTCTGGTACCGTTAATTTTGAATTGGTCTGATAGTGTTTTGTTAGCTCTGACCTTTGTTGAAGGGTTTGAGTAGAGGCTTAGGATTCTATGTATTGTTTTGTGTCCGAATCCAAAATTATATAGACATCGAATGATTAAGTCCCAGTCCAAACGGTCAAAGCCTTTTTCAGCATCTGTGGAGATTAGTACTGCTGGTTGCCCCAACAGGCTGGCATGGTCAATCAAATAAATGGCCCTGATTGTGTTATCCCTTGCTTCTCGTATTGGCATAAAGCCTGTCTGGTCCGTGTGTACTAGATAGGGGAGAATTTTATTAATTCTTGTAGCTAGGATTTTGGCAAATATTTTTATGTCTGTATTAAGTTATGAGATGGGTCTATAGTTTCCTACCTTGGAGGGATCTTTATCAGGTTTGGGTTTGACTGTGATGTGTGCTTCTAATGTTTGGTGGGACCAATTCTCAGTGTCGTCAATTAATGTTTGGTGGGGTGCTAACATGTCTTTATATTGCTTGTAGTAGAGGTTGGAAAAAACGTTCGGGCCTGGGCTTTTGTGAAGGGCAAGTGAGTTGATGGCCGTGTGGACCTCAGAGTGAAATTGGTTCCTCCAGTGGTTTGGCTAGGTCATTAAGTAATGTGAGAAGATTAGCCTTCTCTATATATTGGTCGTATGCTAGTGGGTCTTTGGCTGCCGGGGGAGCAGGGAGGTTGTATAGTTTACCATGATAGTGTTTAAATTGTTCCACTATTTGTCGGCTTACAACCGAAGGAGTTCCCTCAGAGGTAACTAGTTGATGGATGTAAGAGTTCATTTGTGTTTCCTTTAGGACCCTGGCTAAGGCTGTCTCTGATTTGTTAGATTATACCTTTCAAAGATAGAATGCTTTTTTTAGGCTTCCTTATATATTAGGTGATTGAACGAATGTCTTGCTTTTTTAAGTGACAGTAAGAGGGAGGTGACTTGTGGGTCATTTTTATGTTGGGATTCTAATTCTCGTAGATTTTTCAGTAGGTTCAAATAGGTTGTCCGGTATTGTTTGTTCAGTATCCCAACCTGTTTAACAAGTTTTCCCCTTATAACTGTTTGTGTGCTTCCAATAGAGTGTGTGTGTGTGTGTGGGGGGGGGAGATAAGGGAATATTTTTTTAATGCAACATCAGCGAACAAAAAAACGGTAACAATGTTTACTTTTCTATTTAACATGTGAACCAAGCATCTTCATTACTATACCTCTTACTGGTGGTCCTTGTACAGGCTTCGGTTTACTGCCATTAAGAAGGAAATTTAATGCAGCTTCCATATTGTTACTGTAGTCCATTAAAGCCTGTCTTGCTGCATCTTTACTGAAGCCCATGTCTGTAATTTTTATCAGTGACTTTTCATCAACCTATAATAAAATAAATGCAGAAATGAATTCATAATTGGTCTTTGGAGTTCAATACATTGTTTTATCTACTTTATCCTTAAATCCAACTTATATTTCATTAAAGCTCTAGTCATATTTCCATTCAGTAGAATTATTTCTTTTTTCCTGCTCCATTAAAATGTCTTGAAACCTACAGATGTTTAACTGAATAGTAATGCATATGTCTATATCAGCTGCAAACACGATAATTTATTTTATTTCACAGCATTTTGATAAACAATAAAAGCTTTTAATGAAAAGAAAAAAACTCATAGAATCATATAAAGAACAGCACGTTTATAGAGCTATGTAGACTCTTTTCCCATTTAAAATTGAAAATGCCTGCAATTAAAAAAATAACCTTACAAATGTGATGCAATGAATACATTTAAATGTGAAAAACTAAACTGACAGAATACTCTTAAATAAATTAAAATGCTCAAACTTTTTGCATTTTAATGTGCAGATAGTGTCCTTATACATAAAGCAAGCAAATACAAAAGCAGTTAATATATGCTGCTGCGATAAGGTAAACAGGATGATGCTGAAGTCTCTTATATCATCAAAAGGATTAAACAAATTATTAAATTATTATATTATAGGATGTATGTTATGTAAAGGGTCTCAGAATATTTCCATACATTTAGGTACCTTCAAATAATTTAGCTAAAATCAGATAAAAAATGTTATAAACTACCCAATTGAAAACTTTCATGGGCAAAATCCGAATGGCATATTGAAGAGTTTATGTAACAACTATTACAAAATTTTACAGTCAAATTTTAAAAATAAAACTTTTTGCTGCACAGTAATAATATAAAGGAAGCATCTTGAAAATACTTAAAGGGAGATAAAACCCAAATTTTTACAACTTTACAATTTACTTATATTATCTAATTTGCTTTGTTTTCTTGGTATCCTTTGTTGAAAGGGATATCTAGGTAGGCTCAGGAGCTGGGAGCTAGCTGCTGATTGGTGGCTGTACATATATGACTCTTTTCATTGGATAACCAATGTGTTCAGCATACTCCCAGTAATTAGGCTGACCATATTGCCGCTTTAAAAAGGGACACATATGAAAAATACATATGTCAGGGTTTTTTCATTGCTGTTTAAAGACATGTTTTGCACAGGAACCCTGACATATGTATTTTTAATATGTGTCCCTTTTTAAAGCGGCAATATGGTCACCCTACCAGTAATGCATTGCTGCTCCTTCAATAAGGAATACCAAGTATGAAGCAACATTGATAATAGAAGTAAATTTAAAAGTTGTTTAACCCTTTGGCTGCTAAGCCATTTCCCACCTGTGTGCTAAGCTGGTTTTGGGCTTTTTGTTGCAGTTCACATTTAAACACTTTTAGAAGTAAAGTTTGTGCAAATAAACTATACATATATATTGTTTTTTTCAGCAGACCCAGCAGATTCAAAATATACCATTATTATATGTGTATGTATCATCAGGTTTAAAAAATAGCATGTAAAATGTGAAAAAAGTGTGTATTTTTTTTACTCCTGACTCAAAAACTTAAAGTGAATGTAAAGTCAGCAGGACAAGTTAACGCCATATTATTAATGAAGACAAATTAGGGGGGCTTTTATTCATCGTTTTTAATTTTCCTAATTCTAACGTTTATAAAATACCTTATTTTTGTTTCTTTTCTTACCGCCCTTCCTCCGCCCGCCATATTGTCCCTCTATTTCAGATTGATTGACAACAACGATTGCCAATCCTTTCCGCCCCCCCCCCCCCCCCCAGGGCGTTCAACCCCTTTTTAAAATGTCATTTGCTTCTTCTGTGCATGCGTTAGACCATAACCTGCAGCTTGAGAACGGATGTGAGTTCACGCGACGCGCATGCTCTATACGACACATGGCTAGATTGAGCAATAAACAACGCCACACTAAATAACTCATGCGCAGAGTAATTATATAGGATTCTAACGCAGGTGCAGATGAAGAGCCAGATGAAAAGCTTCACGGCTGCGCGCTTTAGACATACGTATAGAGCGGGTGGGACCGCTCTATACGTCACTCAGTGGAAAAAACTAAAGTGCCGGCTGTGAGGAGTGAAATCGAAAACAGAGCAAAGTTATTGATTATAATATATAAGAAAGAAAAAACAGAGAGAAGCCCCTAGCATAACTCGAAAAGAGCGGCTACCAGGCTGCAAGAGGACAAAATCCCGTAGAAAACTTAAGTTATGCTTACCTGATAATTTTCTTTTCTTCAGATAGAAAGAGTCCACACCAGCATTCATTACTTTTTGGAATTCAGAACCTGGCCACCAGGAGGAGGCAAAGACACCCAAGCCAAAGGCTTAAATACCTCCCCCCCCCCCCCCCCCTTTCCTCATCCCCCAGTCATTCTGCCGAGGGAACAAGGAACAGTAGAAGAAATATCAGGGTGAAAATGTGGTCGCCCCACAGAAAAAATACGGGCGGGGGAGCTGTGGACTCTTTCCATCTGAAGAAAAGAAAATGATCAGGTAGGCATAATTTAAGTTTTTCTTCATAAATGGAAAGAGTTCACAGCTGCATTCATTACTTTTTTGGAAAACAATACCCAAGCTATAGAGGACACTGAATGCAAAAATGGGAGGGTACAAGAGGCGGCCCATTCTGAGGGCACCAGGCCTGAAAACCCCTGCCCAACAAAATTTGGCTTTGTCCGAAGCCAAGAACAACTTTAAAAAAAAAGGAAACGGCCCAAGGACACTGACCCGCAGATAGTCCACAAGCCTTGCTAGAGACCGCAGGAACTAGACTCGACTGAGTCAACAGTTTCCAAGAGACACCGTTGCCCAGCAGTCGGTCTCCAAACAACACACCCCTTACTAAAGAAAGGGAACAAACTACCGTATTCTTTCACAAAGAAGAAAAGACACGGAGAAAACATGATTGAACTTGTAAAGTGCAGCTAACTCACCTTAAGGGACTTAAGGTGCTGCTCATTTCATCAACCTCGAAAGGAGGAAACGCTGAGTAGACCTCGCCGGGGATCGAACTTGCAACCTTCGGTTTGCTACAGTGCATAGTAGCCACAGTGCATTATGCCTAAGGAACTCCAGAAAAAAAAACCTTAAGAGGGCACAAACACAGAGCAAAAAACCAGAGAAACCAGGTCAGGCTAACAGAGACCCAACTAGTCTCATAGAAACAAGGGGAGGCAACGACCAAACCCCAGAAATACAGAAACCATGGAAAAGGCCAGGAATCTGAAAAAGAGAGAGGATCTTCCCAACACTCTAGAAGAAACTGAAGACGAAGGTCTTCAAGTCACAAAAAGGTAGCTCAGAATACCGAAATATTCAGAAACGAAACCTTGTGCAGCAAGCTCAGATAGGTCTGACGAACAACACCTGAAGCAAAAACACTGCAAGCTGCATTCATCTAAAAATGACTCTGAAACTTAAATACTTGCAGGGCAAGTAGAAAGCAGCTGAAGATAGGATCCTTCAGATGGCTAAGTATCCACTAACCAGCCGAAAACGTTGCAGGCTATCTAAGAGTCGCCAGTCCTAACCACAAATCTTGAACCTGGAGAAGAAGAAACCTCAAAGAGGCTTACCGTACCATGAATGCTCTGAGGACGAAATAGCAGAGCACCAGATCTCAGATCCTGCTCCAACACCGGACCAGCCGAAGCCCAACCACAAGCCCCAGGTATCAGGGTACCAGGAATCAGACTGAGACGAGAAGTGCAAAAATAATTACAACTTTATTAATAGCAAAAAATAATAAAAAGTCCACAATTCAAATAACAAGCCAGGAATCAAAACCAGAGCTGGTAGTCAGACGAGCCGAGTCAGAAGCCAAAGCGAATAGTCAGACAAGCCGGAATCAGGAACAAGGAAAACAGCAGCGTCAGGAACAAGCCAGGGATCAGGAACCAGGAAGGACGTCAGGCAGCCAAATAATTCACAGGAGCTCTCACAAACAGCAAGGGCAAACAAAGCATACTGAACAGAGGCCCTTTAAATAATAAGTGATGACATCACAATTCTGAGACTGCATCCTGTCTCACACGGATGATGTACACCAGTCTGGCCATAAAAGGAAGTGCAGGAAATGAGCAGCATCACACAGTATGCACCTGAGTCAGCAAGAGAGGTGAGTAAAATGGCTGCCAGTAGCACATGGCAAACACAGCAGGGAAAATACCCTGACACCAGGGAACGGAAAGAAAAAGGGGGGACTCGCCCACCCCAACATAGCTCGGGTGCCAACCCAATCCGCTCCTCTAAAATAAGGCACTCCCAAGGAGAACCCCCTAGGACCTGGAACAGAGAAAGTGCAATAGATTCATAGGAAGACCTGTCACAACTCTTAGACAGTCTCTACGTACAGAGATCAATTTCCAACAGGTGGAACAGAGCCCACAGAGCAGCAGATGCTGCCCCTAAAAGAAAAAAGCCACCTGATCCAACCTCCTACACACAGGGCAGGACAATGATCCTCCAGAGAGAGGAAACCCCAGCTCATAAGGAAGACAAACTATCCTATCAAAAGGGAAGGAGGAAAAAACTCCACATGAAGAGGAGCACACTCCGTCCAAAGGACAAGTCAGGCCTTAACGTTTATAACCAGTACCCGAAGGTGGATGTAAACTCTGGCCTTCCTGCTTGCAAGCCCAATGAATTAGCCCCTATGTGGCAACATAGGGTCCCTGAAAAAACTGGGTCATCCCGAACCAGTCCACAGGATCATAAGTCTCCAGACATCCAAGAAGGATCCAAGACAAGAACCCTTGACCCAGAATTGACCTAGAACAAACAACACCCCCAGGGAACACAAGATACCCCGTCTGAAGCAACCAGACCTCACAGGGGATGATAACCGGGGAACCAGGAGAATGGGTACAGGACTAACTCGTAATTCCCAGCCCAAAGGGTAAAGAACACCCTTGGCCAGAGGTCAACACCCCCCCCAACAAGGTGCTAGGCCGCAACAAAGTCACAAAATTTCTCTAGAGCCCAAAGGCCCCAAGGGCAGCACAAAGGGAAATGAGAACGAGAACAGAGTCACCCGAAAGAGAATAGAAAAGAAAGGCTAGTCTCCATAAACCTTTCAGATTAACATTCCAGAGGACCACACCCAAGGGAGAAGAATGCAAAGCATCCTAAACTCAGGCAGAAAAACATCCCCCAAGCAAAAAGCTTGGAAAAAGATACAACACCTCCTATCACCCCTGATATGAAGGCAACTAACTCCCGAAGGAAGACAGAGCCTCAAGGCCTTCACTTCCTAATTAAGCGGCCAAAGCCGCCAGAAAAAACGAACAAAGTCCAGAAAGTCTCGACCCAGAGGAAGAGAGCCTCTAAAAGGAACAGGTCCTAAAAGGACACTTCCAAAGAGACCATGAAAGGCAAAACCGTAAGAATGGCGGTATGAAGGACCTAAATCCTCCAAGCCTTTAACCCACAAAGGGAAGGAACACTCTAGTTAACGGAAAAATCAGAAAAGGACCTTGAATGAGAAGGTCCTGTCTCAACAGAAGTTTCCACTGTGGCAGAGAGGACATGTCCACTAGATCCGCATGCCAAGTCCTGCGTGGCCACGCAGGCGCTATCAGGATCACTGAAGCTCTCTCCTGTTTGATTCAAGCAATCATGCGCGGGAGGAGAGGAAACGGCGGACACACAGAAGCTAGGCTGAACAACCAAGGTACTGCCAAGGCATCTATCAGTTCGGCCTGAGGATCCCTTGACCGGGATTCGTATCTTGGAAGCTTGGCATTCTGACGAGATGCCATCAAATCCAATTCCAGTCTTCCCCATCTGAGAATCAATAAGGCAAATACCTCCTGGTGAAGTTCCCACTCCCGCGGATGAAAAGTCTGTCGACTTAGAAAATCTGCTTCCCAGTTCTCTACCCCTGGGATGTAGATCGCTGACAGATGACAAGAGTGGGCTTCTGCCCAACTGATTATCTTGAATACTTCTATCATCGCTAAGGAACTCCTTGTTCCCCCATGATAATTGACATATGCCACAGTCATTGTGTTGTTTGACTGAAATCTGATGAATTTGGCCGAAGCCAACTGAGGCCACGCCTGAAGTGCATTGAATATTGCTCTCAGTTCCAGAATATTGATTGGAAGTAGAGACTCCACCTGAGTCCAAACACCCAGAAGGCTGACATCTGTTGTCACTATCACCCACGAGGGTCTGCGGAAACAAGTCTCCTGGGACAGATGATCTGGCGAAAACCACCAAAGAAGAGAGTTTCTGTTCTCTTGATCCAGAATTATCTTTGGAGATAAATTCGCATAATCCCCATTCCACTGACCGAGCATGCACAGTTGCAGTGGTCTGAGATGAAAGCGAGCAAACGGAACGATGTCCATTGCCGCTACCATTAATCCGATTACCTCCATACACTGAGCCACTGATGGCCGAGGAATGGACAGAAGTGCTCGGCAAGAATTCAAAATCTATGATTTTCTGACCTCCGTCGGAAATACTTTCATGGCTACCGAGTCTATCAGAGTTCCCAAGAAAGGAACCCTTGTCTGTGGAACAAGTGAACTCTTCTCTATGTTCACCTTCCAGCCGTGAGTTCTCAGAAAAGACAACACTGTGTCCGTGTGAGATTTTGTCCGATGATATGTTGACGCCTGAATCAGAATATCGTCCAGATAAGGCGTCACCGCTATCCCTTGCGGTCTGAGAACCGCCAAAAGAGACCCTAGAACATTTGTGAAGATTCTGGGTGCTGTGGCCAATCCAAAAGGAAGAGCCACAAACTGATGTTTGTCCAAGAAGGCAAACCTTAGAAATTTGTTTAGACACTCGAGGTCCAAAATGGTCTGAACGTTCCCTCTTTTTGGGGACCACAAATAGGTTTGAGTAAAACCCCTGTCCCTGTTCCAATTTTGGAACAGGACAGATTACTCCCATAGTAAAAAGGTCTTTTACACAGCGTAAGAACGCCTCTCTCTTTATCTGGTTTGCAGATAATTTTGAAAGATGAAATCTTCCTCTTGGGAGAAAATCCTTGAATACCAATTGAATCCCCCCCCACTTTTTTTTTTTTTCTTCTCCTGTTGGTTTTTGTTGGTTTGTTAGTTGGTAGTTTCGTTAACAAAGATGAGGGACTGACAAACCTCTGTTGTTTTTAGTTATTAGTTTGTTTGGCTTGACCTGATAGCAACATATCTCACAGTTGCGTTGTTCTCTGATGTGAGAGGCTGGATAAAAATTAGGTAGAAAACACACCAGGTTGTACCAAACTCACGCTGTGAACAATGGACATTTATGTAGGTATGCAAGCAGAAGCATTATGCATCAATATTACTTAAAAACCTGTATTTTAGCTGTAATAAGAATGTATTTATAATCTCACTTTATTTACACATGGTAAAAAAAAATGTTTTCAATAAAAAATTATTTAAACATAAAATAGCAAATCCTGCATTTATTGCCGCTAATTTAGCAATTTGAAAAGAGGCATCAGTAATAAAAGAATTAGCTAGCTTAAGAGCCTTAATTCTATCTAGAATGTCATCTAATGGAGTCTCAACCTTAAGAGACTCTTCTAGAGCCTCAAACCAAAAAGCTGCTGCAGTAGTTACTGGAACAATGCAAGCCGTAGGTTGTAAAAGAAATCCCTGATTAACAAATAATTTCTTTAGTAGACCCTCTAAATAGGATCCTTGAAAGCACAACTAACCTCAATGGGTATAGTAGTACGCTTAGCTAAGGGAGATATAGCTCCCTCTACCTTAGGAACCGTTTGCCATGAGTCCCGAATGGTATCTGATATAGGAAACATTTTCTTAAAATTAGGAGAATGAGAAAACGGTATACCTGGTCTATCCCATTCCTTACTAATAATTTCCGAAATTCTCATAGGAACCGGAAAAACATCAGTGTAAGTAGGAACTTCCAAATATTTATCCATTTTACACAATTTCTCTGGAGGAATCACAATAGGATCACAATCATCCAGAGTCGCTAAAACCTCCCTAAGCAACAGACGGAGGTGTTCAAGCTTAAATTTAAACGGTATAGCATCTAAATCTGTCTAAACATTCCCTGAATCAGAAATTTCACCCTCACACAGTAATTCCCTGATCCCCAACTCAGAGCACTGTGAGGGAACATCGGAAATAGCTAATAAAGCATCAGAGGATTCAGTATTTACATTAATACTTGACCTACTGCAATTACCCTGCAACACTGGTAATTTAGACAATACCTCTGTAAGGGTAGTTGACATAACTGCAGCCATCTCCTGCAGAGTAAAAGAATTAGACGCACTAGAAGTACTAGGCGTCGCTTGTGTGGGCATAAAAGGTTGTGACACTTGGGGAGAATTGGATGGCATATCCTGATTCTCTTCAGACTGAGAATCATCCTTAGGCACACTTACTTTATTTAAAATGTGCTTTTTACATTGTAAAGCCCTTTCAGTACAAAAGTTACACAATGTTAGAGGGGGTTGCACAATAGCTTCTAAACACATAGAACAATGAGAAACCTCAATGTCAGACATGTTGAACAGACTAGTAATACCACAAAAGTCGTTTAAACCCTTATTTATAGCATAAAATAAACATTAGAAAAAACGTGTACTGTGCCTTTAAGAAAAGAAAAAGTGAACAATTTTTCCAAAATGCACAAAAAACATAATTTATGCTTACCTGATAAATTTATTTCTCTTGTGGTGTATCCAGTCAACGGATCATCCATTACTTGTGGGATATTCTCCTTCCCAACAGGAAGCTGCAAGAGGATCACCCACAGCAGAGCTGTCTATATAGCTCCTCCCCTAACTGCCACTACCAGTCATTCGACCGAAGACAAGCAAGAGAAAGGAGAAACTATAGGGTGCAGTGGTGACTGTAGTTTAAAAATAAAAAACACCTGCCTTAAAATGACAGGGCGGGCCGTGGACTGGATACACCACAAGAGAATTAAATTTATCAGGTAAGCATAAATTATGTTTTCTCTTGTAAGGTGTATCCAGTCCACGGATCATCCATTACTTGTGGGATACCAATACCAAAGCTATAGGACACGGATGAAGTGAGGGACAAGGCAGGCGCTTAAACGCAAGGCACCACTGCCTGCAAGACCTTTCTCCCAAAAATAGCCTCCGAAAAAGCAAAAGTATCAAATTTATAGAAATTTGAAAAAGTATGAAGCGAAGACCAAGTCGCCGCCTTACAAATCTGTTCAACAGAAGCCTCATTGTTAAAAGCCCATGTGGAAGCTACCACTCTAGTAGAATGAGCTGTAATCCTTTCAGGAGGCTGCTGGCCAGCAGTTTCATAAGCTAAGCGTATTATATTCCTTAGCCAAAAATAAAGAGAGGTTGCCGAAGCCTTTTGTAGGACGAAAATCTTTAGTAGCTTGTAAATAAAACTTTAAAGCACGAACCACGTCAAAATTGTGTAAAAGCCGTTCCTTCTTTGAAGAAGGATTAGGACACAGTGACGGTACAACAATCTCCTGATTGATATTTTTATTAGATACCACCTTAGGTAAAAAAACCAGGTTTGGTACCCTTGAAGAACCTTAAGAACTAAATTTAAACTCCAAGGCGGAGCAACAGGTTTAAACACAGGCTTGATTCTGACTAAAGCCTGACAAAACGCCTGCACGTCTGGAACCTCAGCCAGACGTTTGTGCAAAAAAATAGACAGAGCAGAAATCTGTCCTTTTAAACATCGCTAGGGAACTCCTTGTTCCCCCTTGATGGTTGATGTAAGCTACAGTCGTGATGTTGTCCGACTGAAATCTGATGAACCTCACTGCCGCTAGCTGAGGCCAAGCCTGAAGAGCATTGAATATCGCTCTTAGTTCCAGAATGTTTGTTGGAAGGAGTGCCTCCTCCTGAGTCCACGACCCCTGAGCCTTCAGAGAGTTCCAGACTGCACCCCAGCATAGAAGGCTGGCATCTGTTGTTACTATTGTCCAATCTGGCCTGCGGAAGGTCATACCTTTGGACAGATGGACCCGAGATAGCCACCATAGAAGAGAATCCCTGGTCTCTTGATCCAGATTTAGTAGAGGGGACAAATCTGTGTAATCCCCATTCCACTGACTGAGCATGCAGAGTTGCAGCGGTCTGAGATGTAGGCGGGCAAAAGGAACTATGTCCATTGCCGCTACCATTAAGCCGATTACTTCCATACACTGAGCCACCGAAGGACAAGAAGTATAATAAAGAACACGGCAGGAATTTAGAAGTTTTGACAACCTGTCCTCTGTCAGGTAAATCCTCATTTCTACAGAATCTATCAGAGTTCCCAGGAAGGAAACTCTTGTGAGAGGGGATAGAGAACTCTTCTTTTCGTTCACTTTCTACCCATGAGACCTCAGGAATGCCAGAACAATGTCCGTATTGGACTTGGCAATTTGGAAATGTGACACCTGTATCAGAATGTCGTCTAAGTAAGGGGCTACTGCTATGCCCCGCGGCCTTAGGACCGCCAGAAGTGAACCCAGAACCTTCGTAAAGATTCTTGGTGCCGTAGATAACCCAAAGGGAAGAGCCACAAACTGGTAATGCCTGTCTAGGAAGGCGAACCTGAGAAACCGATGATGATCTTTGTGTATCGGAATGTGAAGATAAGCATCCTTTAAATCCACGGTAGTCATGTATTGACCCTCCAGGATCATAGGTAGGATGGTTCGAATAGTCTCCATCTTGAAAGATGGGACCCTGAGAAATTTGTTTAGGATCTTGATATCTAAGATTGGTCTGAAGGTTCCCTCTTTCTTGGGAACCACAAAGAGATTTGAATAGAAGCCTTGCCCCTGTTCCTCCTTTGGAACTGGGTGGATCACTCCCATAACTAGGCGGTATTGAACACAATGTAAGAATGCCTCTCTCTTTATCTGGTCTGCAGATAATTGTGAGAGGTGAAATCTTCCTTTTGGGGAAGAAGCTTTGAAGTCCAGAAGATATCCCTAGGACACAATTTCCAACGCCCAGGGATCCTGGGCGAAGAGAGAAAGTCTGCCCCCTACTAGATCCGTTACCGGATCAGGGGGCTGATCTTTCATGGTGTCTTAGAGGCAGCAGCAGGCTTCTTGGCCTGCTTACCTTTGTTCCAGGCCTGGTTAGGTCTCCAGACCGGCTTGGACTGGGCAAAATTTCCCTCTTGTTTTGCATTAGAGGGAGTTGATGCCGTGCTCGTCTTAAAGTTTCAAAAGGCACGAAAATTAGTTTGTTTGGTCCTTAATTTATTAGACCTATCCTGAGGAAGGGCATGGCCTTTTCCTCCAGTAATATTAGAAATGATCTCCTTCAGTCCAGGCCCGAATAGGGTCTGCCCCTTGAAGGGAATGTTGAGAAGCTTAGACTTTGAAGTAACGTCAGCTGACCAGGATTTAAGCCATAGCGCCTTACGCGCCTGTATAGCAAAACCTGAGTTCTTAGCCGTTAGTTTGGTTAAATGAACAACGGCGTCAGAAACAAATGAATTGGCTAGCTTAAGCGCTTTAAGCTTGTCAAGTATATCATCCAATGGAGTTTCTACCTGTAAGGCCTCTTCCAGAGGCCGCAGCAGCAGTGACCGGGGCAATGCATGCAAGAGGCTGGAGAATAAAACCTTGTTGAATAAACATTTTCTTAAGGTAACCCTCTAACTTTTATCCATTGGATCTAGGAAAGCACAACTGTCCTCGATGGGAATAGTTGTACGCTTAGCTAGGGTAGAAACTGCTCCCTCCACCTTAGGGACCGTTTGCCATAAGTCCCGTGTAGCGGCATCTATTGGACGCATTAAAAATAGGAGGGGGAGAGAACGGTACACTTGGTCTATCCCATTCCTTAGTAATAATTTCTGAAAACCTTTTAGGTATTGGAAAAACATCAGTGTAAACAGGCACTGCATAGTATTTATCCAATCTACACAATTTCTCTGGCACTATATTGGTGTCACAGTCATCCAGAGCAGGTAAAACCTCCCTGAGCAACACGCGGAGGTGTTCAAGCTTAAATTTAAATGTAGACATATCAGAATCAGGTTGAAGCATCTTCCCTGAGTCAGAAAAATCACCCACAGAAAGAAGCTCTCCAGCCTCAGCTTCTGCATATTGTGAGGGGATATCAGACATAGCTACTAAAGCGTCAGAGAGCTCTGTATTTTTTCTAGTCCCAGAGCTGTCTCGCTTTCCTTGTAACCCTGGTAGTTTGGACAATACCGCTGTAAGGGTATGATCCATAACTGCCGCCATGTCTTCTAAAGTAAACGCCATGGGCGCGCTAGATGTACTTGGCGCCACTTGAGCGGGAGTCAAAGGTTCTGACACGTGGGGCGAGTTAGTCGGCATAACTTCCCCCTTGTCAATTTCCTCTGGTGATAAATCTTTTAAAGACAGAATATGATCTTTATAACTTAAAGTAAAATCAGTACATTTGGTACACATTCTAAGAGGGGGTTCCACAATGGCTTCTAAACATAATGAACAAGGAGTTTCCTCTATGTCAGACATGTTTAAACAGACTAGCAATGAGACCAGCAAGCTTGGAAAACACTTTGATAAATGTAAACAAGCAAAAAATAAAAACGGTACTGTGCCTTTAAGAGAAACAATTTTTGTCAGAAATTGAAAAACAGTGATAAAAAGCAGTAAATCTTACGAAATCTTTACAGTGTGTATAATAGACTAACAGAGCATTGCACCCACTTGCAAATGAATGATTAACCCCTTAGTTTCAAAACCGGATCAAAAAAACGATATAAACGGTTTTTTAACAGTCACAACAAACTGCCACAGCTCTGTTGTGGCCCTACCTGCCCATACAACGACTTTTGAAGGCACAAAAACCCTTTGTAGAGGTCCTAAGTGTTCAAGGACTCCTTCAGGGAAGCTGGAAGTCTCAAGCTGCAAAAACTACTGCACGATTTAGGCCTGAAATTAGGACCCTCCCAACCTGTACTCACAGTGAGAGCACCATAAAAACTATCCCTAGGCAAAATCTAGCCAGCCATGTGGAAAAAACTGGGCCCCAATAAAGTTTTATCACCAATATGTAGAAAAAAACATTTAAACACTTCCAGCAAACGTTATCTTATTTTCAGTAATGTGAGAAAGTAATAAGAATATTACATTTTACAGCAAGCATGATACTAGTCGTTATTAAATCACTGTAATCAGGCTTACCTTAAATAAATCCGGTATTAACAGCATTTTCTAGCATATTCATTTCTCTAGAAAAATTTAAACTGCACATACCTCATAGCAGGAGACCCTGCACGCCATTCCCCCAGCTGAAGTTACCTCATCTCTTCAGTTATGTGTGAGAACAGCAATGGATCTTAGTTACAACCTGCTAAGATCATCAAAAACCACAGGCAGACTCTTCTTCAACTTTCTGCCTGAGGCTAAAACAGTACAACTCCGGTACCATTTGAAAATAATAAACTTTTGATTGAAGATAAACTACATAAATTCACCACATCTCTCTAGCTACTTCCTATGTTGTCGAGAGCTGCAAGAGAATGACTGGGAGTGGCAGTTAGGGGAGGAGCTAGACAGCTCTGCTGTGGGTGATCCTCTTGCAGCTTCCTGTTGGGAAGGAGAATATCCCACAAGTAATGGATGATCCGTGGACTGGATACACCTTACAAGAGAAAACGTTAAATTATTCCCAAATTTAACTTAATATCGTTGGTTAATCCAAAAATTACTGCACCCAGAAGAAAGGGCAGAAATAAGGCTTTAGAAGTACTTATATCAACATGTAGTCAAAAGATAGATAAAAATACACTCTGTACCTCGCCACAGCTCTGCTGTGGCGCCTACCTGCCCCCAGGGTACTTCGAATCAAGTTTCCAACCTTTCAGACCAGCTACACAGTCCAGGAGCCACCGAGTTACTGTTTGCTGCTGCTAAGCCTGAATAAATTGCGTCAAAAATAGGCTCCGCCCCTTAAGGTCAAAAGTCGGAGTAGGCTCAAACAATAACCGCATGAAAAACATAATTTATGTAAGAACTTACCTGATAAATTCATTTCTTTCATATTAGCAAGAGTCCATGAGCTAGTGACGTATGGGATATACATTCCTACCAGGAGGGGCAAAGTTTCCCAAACCTCAAAATGCCTATAAATACACCCCTCCCCACACCCACAAATCAGTTTAACGAATAGCAAAGAAGTGGGGTGATAACAAAAAAAGTGCGAAAGCATAAAAAATAAGGAATTGGAATAATTGTGCTTTATACAAAAAAATCATAACCACCACAAAAAAGGGTGGGCCTCATGGACTCTTGCTAATATGAAAAAAATGAATTTATCAGGTAAGTTCTTACATAAATTATGTTTTCTTTCATGTAATTAGCAAGGGTCCATGAGCTAGTGACGTATGGGATAATGAATACCCAAGATGTGGATCTTCCACGCAAGAGTCACTAGAGAGGGAGGGATAAAATAAAGACAGCCAATTCCGCTGAAAAATAATCCACACCCAAAACAAAGTCTTAATCTTATAATGAAAAAAACTGAAATTATAAGCAGAAGAATCAAACTAAAACAGCTGCCTGAAGTACTTTTCTACCAAAGACTGCTTCTGAAGAAGAAAACACATCAAAATGGTAGAATTTAGTAAAAGTATGCAAAGAAGACCAAGTTGCTTCTTTGCAAATCTGATCAACCGAAGCTTCATTCCTAAATGCCCAGGAAGTAGAGACTGACCTAGTCGAATGAGCTGGAATCCTTTGAGGCGGAGTTCTACCCGACTCGACATAAGCATGATGAATCAAAGACTTTAACCACGATGCCAAAGAAATGGCAGAAGCCTTCTGACCTTTCCTAGAACCAGAAAAGATAACAAACAGACTAGAAGTCTTCCGGAAATCTTTAGTAGCTTCAACATAATATTTCAAAGCTCTAACTACATCCAAAGAATGCAATGATCTTTCCTTAGAGTTCTTAGGATTAGGACACAATGAAGGAACTACAATTTCTCTACTAATGTTGTTAGAATTCACAACCTTAGGTAAAAATTTAAATGAAGTTCGCAAAACCGCCTTATCCTGATGAAAAATCAGAAAAGGAGACTCACAAGAAAGAGCAGATAATTCAGAAACTCTTCTAGCAGAAGAGATGGCCAAAAGAAACAAAACTTTCCAAGAAAGTAATTTAATATCCAGCGAATGCATAGGTTCAAACGGAGGAGCTTGAAGAGCCCCCAGAACCAAATTCAAACTCCAAGGAGGAGAGATTGACTTAATGACAGGTTTTATATGAACCAAAGCCTGTACAAAACAATGAATATCAGGAAGATTAGCAATCTTTCTGTGAAAAAGAACAGAAAGAGCAGAGATTTGTCCTTTCAAGGAACTTGCAGACAAACCGTTATCCAAACCATCCTGAAGAAACTGTAAAATTCTAGGAATTCTAAAAGAATGCCAGGAAAAATGATGAGAAGAACACCAAGAAATGTAAGTCTTCCAGACTCGATAATATATCTTCCTAGATACAGATTTACGAGCCTGTAACATAGTATTAATTACGGAGTCAGAGAAACCTCTATGACTGAGAATCAAGCGTTCAATCTCCATACCTTCAAATTTAAGGATTTGAGATCCTGATGGAAAAAAGGACCTTGCGATAGAAGGTCTGGTCTTAACGGAAGAGTCCACGGTTGGCAAGTAGCCATCCGAACAAGATCCGCATACCAAAACCTGTGAGGCCATGCTGGAGCCACCAGCAAAACAGACGAACGCTCCTTTAGAATCTTGGAAATCACTTTTGGAAGAACTAGAGGCGGAAAGATATAGGCAGGATGATACTTCCAAGGAAGTGACAATGCATCCACTGCTTCCGCCTGAGGATCCCTGGATCTGGACAGATACCTGGGAAGCTTCTTGTTTATATGAGAAGCCATCAGATCTATTTCTGGAAGTCCCCACATTTGAACAATCTGAAGAAATACCTCTGGGTGAAGAGACCACTCGCCCGGATGTAACGTCTGGCGACTGAGATAATCCGCTTCCCAATTGTCTATACCTGGGATATGAACCGCAGAAATTAGACAGGAGCTGGATTCCGCCCAAACAAGTATTCGAGATACTTCTTTCATAGCCAGAGGACTGTGAGTCCCTCCTTGATGATTGACATATGCCACGGTTGTGACATTGTCCGTCTGAAAACAAATGAATGACTCTCTCTTTAGAAGAGACCACGACTGAAGAGCTCTGAAAATCGCACGGCGTTCCAAAATGTTGATTGCTAATCTCGCCTCCTGAGATTCCCAAACCCCTTGTGCTATCAGAGACCCCCATACAGCTCCCCAACCTGTCAGACTTGCATCTGTTGAGATCACAGTCCAGGTCGGAAGAACAAAAGAAGCCCCCTGAACTAAACGATGGTGGTCTGTCCACCACGTCAGAGAGTGTCGTACAATCGGTTTTTAAGATATTAATTGCGATATCTTTGTATAATCCCTGCACCACTGGTTCAGCATACAGAGCTGAAGAGGTCGCATGTGAAAACAAGCAAAGGGGATCGTGTCCGATGCAGCAGTCATAAGACCTAGAATTTCCATGCATAAGGCTACCGAAGGGAATGATTGAGACTGAAGGTTTCGACAAGCTGAAACCAATTTCAGACGTCTTTTGTCCGTCAACGACAGAGTCATGGACACTGAATCTATCTGGAAACCTAAAAAGGTTACCCTTGTCTGAGGAATCAACAAACTCTTTGGTAAATTGATCCTCCAACCATGTTCTCGAAGAAACGATACAAGTTGATTCGTATGAGATTCTGCTAAAAGTGAAGACTGAGCAAGTACCAAGATATCGTCCAAATAAGGAAATACCACAATACCCTGTTCTCTGATTACAGATAGAAGGGCACCGAGAACCTTTGTAAAAATCCTTGGAGCTGTTGCTAGGCCAAACCACAGAGCCACAAACTGGTAATGCTTGTCTAGGAAAGAGAATCTCAGAAACTGATAGTGATCTGGATGAATCGGAATATGCAGATATGCATCTTGTAAATCTATTGTGGACATATAATGCCCTTGCTGAACAAAAGGCAGAATAGTCCTTATAGTTACCATTTTGAATGTTGGTATCCTTACATAACGATTCAATATTTTTAAATCCAGAACTGGTCTGAAGGAATTCTCCTTCTTTGGTACAATGAAGAGATTTGAGTAAAAACCCCAGCCCCTGTTCCAGAACCAGAACTGGCACAATTACTCTAGCCAACTCTAGATCTGAAACACATTTCAGAAATGCTTGAGCCTTCACTGGATTTATTGGGACACGGGAAAGAAAAAAATCTTCTTGCAGGAGGCCTCATCTTGAAGCCTATTCTGTACCCTTGAGAAACAATGTTTTGAATCCAAAGATTGTGAATCGAATTGATCCAAATTTCTTTGAAAAAACGTAATCTGCCCCCTACCAGCTGAGCTGGAATGAGGGCCGCACCTTCATGTGGACTTGGGAGCTGGCTTTGGCTTTCTAAAGGGCTTGGATTTATTCCAGACTGGAGATGGTTTCCAAACTGATACTGTTCCTGTAGGGGAAGGATCAGGCTTTTGTTCCTTATTATGACGAAAGGAACAAAAACGATAAGCAGACCTAAATTTACCTTTAGATTTTTTATCCTGTGGTAAAAAAGTTCCTTTCCCCCCAGTAACAGTTGAAATAATAGAATCCAACTGTGAACCAAACAATTTATTACCCTGGAAAGAAAGGGAAAGCAAAGTTGACTTAGAAGACATATCAGCATTCCAAGTTTTAAGCCATAATGCTCTTCTAGCTAAAATAGCTAAAGACATATAACTGACATCAACCCTAATGATATCAAAGATGGCATCACAAATAAAGTTATTAGCATGTTGAAGAAGATTAACAATGCTATGAGTATTATGATCTGTTACTTGTTGTGCTAAAGCTTCTAACCAGAAAGTTGAAGCTGCAGCAACATCCGCCAAAGATATAGCAGGTCTAAGAAGATTACCTGAACACAAGTAAGCTTTTCTCAGAAAGGATTGAATTTTCCTATCTAAAGGATCCTTAAAGGAAGTACTATCTGCCGTAGGAATAGTAGTACGTTTAGCAAGAGTAGAGATAGCCCCATCAACCTTAGGGATTTTGTCCCAAAACTCTAATCTGTCAGATGGCACAGGATATAATTGCTTAAACCGTTTAGAAGGAGTAAATTAATTACCCAAATTATTCCTTTCCCTGGAGATTACTTCAGAAATAGCATCAGGGACGGGAAAAACCTCCGGAATAACTACAGGGGGTTTAAAAACCGTATTCAAACGTTTAGATTTAGTATCAAGAGGACCAGACTCCTCTATTTCTAATGCAATTAAGACTTCTTTAAGTAAGGAACAAATAAATTCCATTTTAAATAAATAAGAAGATTTATCAGTATCAATCTCTGAAACAGAACCCTCTGAACCAGAAAAATCAGTATCAGAAACAGAATCAGAATGATGATGTTCGTTTAAAAAGTCATCTGAAACATGAGAAGTTTTAAAAGACCTTTTACGTTTACTGGAAGGAGGAATAACAGACATAGCCTTCTTAATAGATTTAGAAACAAAATCTCTTATGTTAACAGGAACACCCTGAATATTAGATGTTGATGGAACAGCAACAGGTAATGGAACATTAATAAAGGAAATATTATCTGCATTAGAAAGTTTGTCATGACATTCATCACAAACAACAGCCGGAGAAACAGTTACCACAAGTTTACAACAAATACACTTAACTTTGGTAGATCCAGCATCAGGCAGCGATTTTCCAGAAGTAGCTTCTGATTCAAGGTCAATCTGAGACATCTTGCAATATGTAATAGAAAAAACAACATATAAAGCAAAATTATCAAATTCCTTATATGACAGTTTCAGGAATGGGAAAAAATGCCAATGAACAAGCTTCTAGCAACCAGAAGCAAATAAACAATGAGACTTAAATAATGTGGAGACAATAATGACGCCCATATTTTTTAGCGCCAAAAAAAGACGCCCACATTATTTGGAGCCTAAATGCTTTTGGCGCCAAAAAAGACACCACATTCGGTAACGCCGACACCTTTGGCGCAAAAACGTCAAAAAAATTACGCAACTTCCAGCGACAAGTATGACGCCGGAAATGACACAGAAAATTTTTGCGCCAAAAAAGTCCGAGCCAAGAATGACGCAATAAAATGAAGCATTTTCAGCCCCCGCGAGCCTAACAGCCCACAGGAAAAAAGTCAAATTTTAAGGTAAGAAAAAATTGGTTTATTCATATGCATTATCCCAAATATGAAACTGACTGTCTGAAATAAGGAACGTTGAACATCCTGAATCAAGGCAAATAAATGTTTAAACACATATTTAGAACTTTATAAAAAAGTGCCCCACCATAGCTTAGAGTGTCACAAAATAAAACTTACTTACCCCAGGACACTCGTCTACATGTAGTAGAAAGCCAAACCAGTACTGAAACGAGAATCAGTAGAGGTAATGGTATATATAAGAGTATATCGTCGATCTGAAAAGGGAGGTAAGAGATGAATCTCTACGACCGATAACAGAGAACCTATGAAATAGACCCCGTAGAAGGAGATCATTGAATTCAAATAGGCAATACTCTCTTCACATCCCTCTGACATTCACTGCACACTGAGAGGAAAACCGGGCTCCAGCCTGCTGCGAAGCGCATATCAACGTAGAATCTAGCACAAACTTACTTCACCACCTCCATGGGAGGCAAAGTTTGTAAAACCGATTTGTGGGTGTGGTGAGGGGTGTATTTATAGGCATTTTGAGGTTTGGGAAACTTTGCCCCTCCTGGTAGGAATGTATATCCCATACGTCACTAGCTCATGGACTCTTGCTAATTACATGAAATAAATGCAGTTTTGCACTAAAGTAAAAATACACTCACAATACAACCCTCAAGCATAAAACAAATAAGTTTTAAGTGCCAAAAATAAAAAACATAAAACATTGTTTTTTATATCGTCTCCCATGTCACATAATGCCCAAATATCAACTAATGATAAATATAAAATAGGGACTCCACTAACACCCCTCTTATTAAAATAGGTTTTACTGCTTACCCCTTTCCCATACAGGGAAATAATGCCAGCCAGTTCTGATACACCAAGTCTCCTCAGAAAAAAAGGCTGCACATACCTTAATGCTGCTTGTAGCATGAAACCGGTCTCCACACTGAAGATGTCTCATGGTTACCTTCAGAAGTCTTGTAGGAACCAACGTGGATCTTAGTTACAAATGCTAAGATCATCAAACCTCAGGGCAGAAATATTCTTCTATATCCCCCTAAGGAAAATAGTACTCACCGGTACCATTTAAAATAAAAAACTTTTTGATTGAAGAAACTAAAACTAACACCTCACTTTACCATGTCGTCCTAGTATAACACAGGCAAAGAAAATGACTGAGGGTGGAGGGGAAGGGAGTGGCCATATATATACAGCTCTGCTATGGTGCTCTTTGCCACTTCCTTTTAGCAGGAGGTTAATATCCCACAAGTAAGGATGAAATCCGTGGACTCGTCATATCTTTGTAAAAGAAAGTTACTTAACATTTATGTTATTTATTATAGATTACTGATTTTGTATATACATTTACACAGACACAAACCACGGAAAATACATGGCTCCTAGATTTTTGGCTGGCTCCTAGATTTTGAACATATTTGTAAATAAACAATTAATCCCCCTAGGAATACTAAATAACTCCTATACAAACTAAATGTGCCATTATAGTGTTAATGTTAACATTATTATAGTAAATAATATCCTGTTAGTGTAAGCTGAAGTCCAAAGTTTTAATAACTTTAAATAATTGTTTTAAAAGCAACAGAGATAATTAAAGGCTTTTGTAGATTGCAAAATTGCTAGTAATCTAAGAAAATAAAAGCATGATTCTGTACGTGGGTGGTTTAATTGAGCAATAGTATTGTTCTGAAGGCAAGGGATGGTTTACAAACTAGTTCAAAAAGTCACTCATCTGTTTTTTTTTTCTTAATTACTTAAGTAAATGAGCAATCATTTTTGGAACAGAAGCCTACTAATGGATATTAATCATTACAACAGGTTATATCTTGATAATGCTTCTTAGAGCAAAATTCTAATCCATAAACACGGTTTTGCATTTAAACATAAAGGATGCTGTCTGTCTCTGCAGCCTCCTCTTCTGTGTTATCAGCAGTAGGTACACTTTTTTAATTTCCTATTCCAGTCTCCACAGTAAGGTCATTGTTAAAAATACAAGATTAAAAGACACTCCCTTCATTCAGAGGTGCCATAGAAATGTAATTTGTACATTAATAAATATTTAAAATGTGTTAGACACAAGTTACAGCAGAAATCTACATCTTAATGAGATCTAAGAAGAGAAAAATGATAACTATCTATTCATGTAAAATGCAAATTAAGATATAAATATGCAAATAGATATGATTAAAAATCTCCCAAAAAAAGTCATAATCTATATCTTAGTAACATTTATTACCAATGTTTTATGCAAAACACTTTATCTTTGTCACAAAAAGCACAACGTATTTTGTCAGGATATAAAAGAAAATGTTAAAATAAGTTAATTTCAAGACTAAACCTGCAGAACTGAAAGCTTCCTGCTATGCACAATCTGCTATTAAAATGTTGGTTCAGTTGGTTGACCTTACCAGTTCTCTATAGACTCCTTCTGATTTCCCTTCATTTTTGATTATCTTTTCTTTTTGGAAGGTTTCCCTAGTACGGCTCCCTCCAGCAACTGCATTAAGATTGCTTCCAGCAATACCACCTCCTCCGAAAGTCTTTGTCTGGAGATAAGAAAAGCTGCATTAAAGTAAACAGTTCAATTTTAAAATATTCCAAAAGCTTAAGCCGTTGTGCAGAAAGTAATAAATCCATGAAAGCTACATCTTTATTACTGAGCAGCAGCTACTGATAAACAAAAATGTTAATATCCATAAACTGGAACAGTAATCTACTCATTGGGGGGGGGGTTTAACAGAAAAAAAAGATACATGATGTTTACGTTTATGGGTTACTCTAAACCGAATCATAACAGTAAACCTAAATGGAAACTACATAGCAGGAAATAAATTAACATGAGCGTTCAAACTGGTTAACTTCCAGAGCAATAATATTGTGACTCACAGCTTCCTGTGGCATTAAAAATTCTGCATAACACAAGGATGCCAGCAAATCCAATAGGTCTCTTACCATATTCTATTGCTGGCATCACAACTAAAATAGCAATAACAAGTATTAGAAGGGCTCCTTAAAAGGGCACTGAATTAAAGACATGCCATTTAATATACAATTTTCAGATTTTAATAGCCAGATACAAAATACTTCACAGCTTTTTACAGCTGTCTTTAAACATCACTACAGAGGCGAACAATTGACTAATTTGGAGAGGCATTTTAATGTTAGAACAATGTACAGTACAACTCCGAAAATCCGGACTGCTTGGGGATTTGCCGGCTCCATATTTTCGGATTTTCCGGATTCTCAGACATTGATGATAAAATAGCTGTAAATAAAAAGAAGACGTGCTAATGTTTTTTTTATTATAAATAAATACTGTACAGATCACCTTGTTTATTAAAATAGAGTACTGCACCTGCATATGTACATTCCTTTCCTTTACAGGTATTTCTTCAGCACATGCTGAACTGCTTGTTCACGGAGTGCTAGCATCTGCTGCGCCCGGTGAACCGCTTGTGGATGGAGCTTCTGCTGTGCCCTCCTCTGCTTCTGTTTAGACCCCTTATCCACTTTAGGAAACATTTGTACAGTACACTACTGTACAATACAGTACTATAGTACAGTATACAGGTATAACGGTACTGTGCAGAGTAAAGATGGTAAATACCTGCACAGGTACCGGTCATGTATGGCAAACTGTAGTGTGCAGTTGTGGAGGTGATTTCTCACTGCCTTTGCGTGCCGTCGCTTGTTGCAGCTCTGAATACCAATTTGCGCATGTGCAGTGACAAACCAACACCCGGAAGTTGTAATCACTCCAGAGTCCGGATTCTCAGGTTGTCTGGATTTCCGGGGTCCGGATTTTTGGCGTTGTACTGTATTACATATTCAACTATACAGAATGTATCATGCCTATATTCTTGCAACACCTTATACTGCCAATGGCACATGCCCATTTTTATTTCACATACAGGCTTAAATTGTAATTCTGTTGACATGAATTTTCTTTTTCACATCTGAAAGCGTTTTAAAATACTGTGCGCTCTACACTCACACATATATATAATATATATATATATATATATATAAACACACACACAAACACTCTGCTAATCCGCATCTCCAGACCATATGAAAAGAGAAAAAAAATATGGCAATTTTTTTAAAAAACTGAAAAACACAGCTTTATAGGGTACAAAAAAACATAATTTATGTAAGAACTTACCTGATAAATTCATTTCTTTCATATTAGCAAGAGTCCATGAGCTAGTGACGTATGGGATATACATTCCTACCAGGAGGGGCAAAGTTTCCCAAACCTCAAAATGCCTATAAATACACCCCTCACCACACCCACAATTCAGTTTAACGAATAGCCAAGAAGTGGGGTGATAAAAAAGTGCGAAAGCATATAAAATAAGGAATTGGAATAATTGTGCTTTATACAAAAATCATAACCACCACAAAAAAAGGGCGGGCCTCATGGACTCTTGCTAATATGAAAGAAATGAATTTATCAGGTAAGTTCTTACATAAATTATGTTTTCTTTCATGTAATTAGCAAGAGTCCATGAGCTAGTGACGTATGGGATAATGATTACCCAAGATGTGGATCTTTCCACGCAAGAGTCACTAGAGAGGGAGGGATAAAATAAAGACAGCCAATTCCTGCTGAAAATAATCCACACCCAAAATAAAGTTTAAAGAAAAAACATAAGAAGAAGATTCAAACTGAAACCACTGCCTGAAGTACTTTTCTACCAAAAACTGCTTCAGAAGAAGAAAAGACATCAAAATGGTAGAATTTAGTAAAAGTATGCAAAGAGGACCAAGTTGCTGCTTTGAAAATCTGATCAATCGAAGCTTCATTCCTAAACGCCCAGGAAGTAGAAACTGACCTAGTAGAATGAGCTGTAATCCTTTGAGGCGGAGTTTTACCCGACTCAACATAGGCAAGATGAATTAAAGATTTCAACCAAGATGCCAAAGAAATGGCAGAAGCTTTCTGGCCTTTTCTAGAACCGGAAAAGATAACAAATAAACTAGAAGTCTTTCGGAAAGACTTAGTAGCTTCAACATAATATTTCAAAGCTCTAACAACATCCAAAGAATGCAATGATTTCTCCTTAGAATTCTTAGGATTAGGACATAATGAAGGAACCACAATTTCTCTACTAATGTTGTTGGAATTCACAACTTTAGGTAAAAATTCAAAAGAAGTTCGCAACACCGCCTTATCCTGATGAAAAATCAGAAAATGAGACTCACAAGAAAGAGCAGATAATTCAGAAACTCTTCTGGCAGAAGAGATTGCCAAAAGGAACAAAACTTTCCAAGAAAGTAATTTAATGTCCAATGAATGCATAGGTTCAAACGGAGGAGCTTGAAGAGCCCCCAGAACCAAATTCAAACTCCAAGGTGGAGAAATTGACTTAATGACAGGTTTTATACGAACCAAAGCTTGTACAAAACAATGAATATCAGGAAGATTAGCAATCTTTCTGTGAAAAAGAACAGAAAGAGCAGAGATTTGTCCTTTCAAAGAACTTGCGGATAAACCTTTATCTAAACCATCCTGAAGAAACTGTAAAAATTCTCGGGATTCTAAAAGAATGCCAAGAAAAATGATGAGAAAGACACCAAGAAATATAAGTCTTCCAGACTCTATAATATATCTCTCTAGATACAGATTTACGAGCCTGTAACATAGTATTAATCACAGAGTCAGAGAAACCTCTTTGACCAAGAATCAAGCGTTCAATCTCCATACCTTTAAATTTAAGGATTTGAGATCCTGATGGAAAAAAGGACCTTGCGACAGAAGGTCTGGTCGTAGTGGAAGAGTCCACGGATGGCAAGAGGCCATCCGGACAAGATCCGCATACCAAAACCTGTGAGGCCATGCCGGAGCTACCAGCAGAACAAACGAGCATTCCTTCAGAATCTTGGAGATTACTCTTGGAAGAAGAACTAGAGGCGGAAAGATATAAGCTGGATGATACTTCCAAGGAAGTGATAATGCATCCACTGCTTCCGCCTGAGGATCCCGGGATCTGGACAGATACCTGGGAAGTTTCTTGTTTAGATGAGACGCCATCAGATCTATTTCTGGAAGCTCCCACATTTGAACAATCTGAAGAAATACCTCTGGGTGAAGAGACCATTCGCCCGGATGCAACGTTTGGCGACTGAGATAATCCGCTTCCCAATTGTCTATACCTGGGATATGAACCGCAGAGATTAGACAGGAGCTGGATTCCGCCCAAACCAGAATTCGAGATACTTCTTTCATAGCCAGAGGACTGTGAGTCCCTCCTTGATGATTGATGTATGCCACAGTTGTGACATTGTCTGTCTGAAAGCAAATGAACGATTCCCTCTTCAGAAGAGGCCAAGACTGAAGAGCTCTGAAAATTGCACAGAGTTCCAAAATATTGATCGGTAATCTCACCTCCTGAGATTCCCAAACTCCTTGTGCCGTCAGAGATCCCCACACAGCTCCCCAACCTGTGAGACTTGCATCTGTTGAAATTACAGTCCAGGTCGGAAGCACAAAAGAAGCCCCCTGAATTAAACAATGGTGATCTGTCCACCACGTTAGAGAGTGTCGTACAATCGGTTTTAAAGATATTAATTGAGATATCTTTGTGTAATCCTTGCACCATTGATTCAGCATACAGAGCTGAAGAGGTCGCATGTGAAAACGAACAAAGGGGATCGCGTCCGATGCAGCAGTCATAAGACCTAGAATTTCCATGCATAAGGCTACCGAAGGGAATGATTGTGACTGAAGGTTTCGACAAGCTGAAAACAATTTTAGACGTCTCTTGTCTGTTAAAGACAGAGTCATGGACACTGAATCTATCTGGAAACCCAGAAAGGTTACCCTTGTCTGAGGAATCAATGAACTTTTTGGTGAATTGATCCTCCAACCATGATCTTGAAGAAACAACACAAGTCGATTCATATGAGATTCTGCTAAATGTAAAGACTGAGCAAGTACCAAGATATCGTCCAAATAAGGAAATACCACAATACCCTGTTCTCTGATTACAGACAGAAGGGCACCGAGAACCTTTGTAAAAATTCTTGGAGCTGTAGCTAGGCCAAACGGCAGAGCCACAAACTGGTAATGCTTGTCCAGAAAAGAGAATCTCAGGAACTGATAATGATCCGGATGAATCGGAATATGCAGATATGCATCCTGTAAATCTATTGTGGACATATAATGCCCTTGCTGAACAAAAGGCAAGATAGTCCTTACAGTTACCATTTTGAACGTTGGTATCCTTACATAACGATTCAATATTTTTAGATCCAGAACTGGTCTGAAGGAATTCTCCTTCTTTGGTACAATGAAGAGATTTGAATAAAACCCCATCCCCTGTTCCAGAACCAAAACTGGCATAATTACTCCAACCAACTCTAGATCTGAAACACAATTCAGAAATGCTTGAGCTTTCACTGGGACACGGGAAAGAAAAAATCTCTTTGCAGGAGGTCTCATCTTGAAACCAATTCTGTACCCTTCTGAAACAATGTTCTGAATCCAAAGATTGTGAACAGAATTGATCCAAATTTCTTTGAAAAAAACGTAACCTGCCCCCTACCAGCTGAGCTGGAATGAGGGCCGCACCTTCATGTGGACTTAGAAGCAGGCTTTGCCTTTCTAGAAGGCTTGGATTTATTCCAGATTGGAGATGGTTTCCAAACTGAAACTGCTCCTGAGGATGAAGGATCAGGCTTTTGTTCTTTGTTGAAACGAAAGGAACGAAAACGATTATTAGCCCTGTTTTTACCCTTAGATTTTTTATCCTGTGGTAAAAAAGTTCCTTTCCCACCAGTAACAGTTGAGATAATAGAATCCAACTGAGAACCAAATAATTTGTTACCCTGGAAAGAAATGGAAAGTAGAGTTGATTTAGAAGCCATATCAGCATTCCAAGTTTTAAGCCATAAAGCTCTTCTAGCTAAAATAGCTAGAGACATAAACCTGACATCAACTCTGATAATATCAAAAATGGCATCACAGATAAAATTATTAGCATGCTGAAGAAGAAAAATAATATTATGAGAATCATGATCTGTTACTTGTTGCGCTAAAGTCTCCAACCAAAAAGTTGAAGCTGCAGCAACATCAGCCAATGATATAGCAGGTCTAAGAAGATTACCTGAACACATATAAGCTTTTCTTAGAAAGGATTCAATTTTCCTATCTAAAGGATCCTTAAACGAAGTACCATCTGACGTAGGAATAGTAGTACGTTTAGCAAGGGTAGAAATAGCCCCATCAACTTTAGGGATTTTGTCCCAAAATTCTAATCTGTCAGACGGCACAGGATATAATTGCTTAAAACGTTTAGAAAGAGTAAATGAATTACCCAATTTATCCCATTCTCTGGAAATTACTTCAGAAATAGCATTAGGAACAGGAAAAACTTCTGGAATAACCACAGGAGATTTAAATACCTTATCTAAACGTTTAGAATTAGTATCAAGAGGACCAGAATCCTCTATTTCTAAAGCAATTAGTACTTCTTTAAGTAAAGAACGAATAAATTTCATTTTAAATAAATATGAAGATTTATCAGCATCAATCTCTGAGACAGAATCCTCTGAACCAGAAGAGTCATCAGAATCAGAATGATGATGTTCATTTAAAAATTCATCTGTAGAGAGAGAAGTTTTAAAAGATTTTTTATGTTTACTAGAAGGAGAAATAACAGACATAGCCTTCTTGATGGATTCAGAAACAAAATCTCTTATGTTATCAGGAACATTCTGCACCTTAGATGTTGAAGGAACTGCAACAGGCAATGGTACATTACTAAAGGAAATATTATCTGCATTAACAAGTTTGTCATGACAATTAGTACAAACAACAGCCGGAGGAATAGCTACCAAAAGTTTACAGCAGATACACTTAGCTTTGGTAGTTCCAGCACTAGAGAGCGATTTTCCTGAAGTATCTTCTGACTCAGATGCAACGTGAGACATCTTCCAATATGTAAGAGAAAAAACAACATATAAAGCAAAATTGATCAAATTCCTTAAATGACAGTTTCAGGAATGGGAAAAAATGCCAATAAACAAGCTTCTAGTAACCAGAAGCAAAGAAAAAATTAGACTAAAATAATGTGGAGACAAAAGCGACGCCCATATTTTTTTAGCGGCAAATAAATTTGGCGCCTAAATGCTTTTTGGCGCCAAAAATGACGCCACATCCGGAACGCCGACATTTTGGCGCAAAAGGACGTCAAAAAAATGACGCAACTTCCGGCGACACGTATGACGCCGGAAACAGAAAAGATTTTTTGCGCCAAAAAAGTCCGCGCCAAGAATGACGCAATAAAATGAAGCATTTTCAGCCCCCGCGAGCCTAACAACCCACAGGGAAAAAAAGAGTCAAATTTTTTAAGGTAAGAAAAAATGATTGATTCAAATGCATTATCCCAAATATGAAACTGACTGTCTGAAAATAAGGAATGTTGAACATCCTGAGTCAAGGCAAATAAATGTTTGAATACATAATATTTAGAACTTATTAAAAAAGTGCCCAACCATAGCTTAGAGTGTCACAGAAAATAAGATTTACTTACCCCAGGACACTCATCTACATGTTTGTAGAAAGCCAAACCAGTACTGAAACGAAAATCAGCAGAGGTAATGGTATATAAATAAAAGTATATCGTCGATCTGAAAAGGGAGGTAAGAGATGAATCTCTACGACCGATAACAGAGAACCTATGAAATAGACCCCGTAGAAGGAGATCACTGCATTCAAATAGGCAATACTCTCCTCACATCCCTCTGACATTCACTGCACGCTGAGAGGAAAACCGGGCTCCAACTTGCTGCGGAGCGCATATCAACGTAGAATCTAGCACAAACTTACTTCACCACCTCCATAGGAGGCAAAGTTTGTAAAACTGAATTGTGGGTGTGGTGAGGGGTGTATTTATAGGCATTTTGAGGTTTGGGAAACTTTGCCCCTCCTGGTAGGAATGTATATCCCATACATCACTAGCTCATGGACTCTTGCTAATTACATGAAAGAAATATTAAAATCAGTTGCATGTAAAAACATGAAAGAAAAAAGTAAGAAATCAGCTACAGTCC
>NC_069501.1:921209163-921332154 GCF_027579735.1 Bombina bombina
AAAAATGCCAATGAACAAGCTTCTAGCAACCAGAAGCAATAAATGAGACTTAAATATTGTGGAGACAACAATGACGCTCAAAATTTTTTAGCGCCAAAAAAGCCGCCCACATTATTTGGCGCCTAAATGCTTTTGCCACATCCGGTAACGCCGACATTTTTTGGCGCAAAAAAACGTCAAAAAAATGACAAGAACAAGAAAGTCCGCTCCAAGAATGACGCAATAAAATGAAGCATTTTCAGCCCCCGCGAGCCTAACAGCCCACAGGAAAAAAAGTCAAATTTTAAGGTAAGAAAAAAATGATTATCCATATGCATATTCCCAAATATGAAACTGACTGTCTGAAAATAAGGAACGTTGAACATCCTGAATCAAGGCAAATAAATGTTTAAACACATATATTTAGAACTTTATATAAAAGTGCCCAACCATAGCTTAGAGTGTCACAGAAAATAAGACTTACTTACCCCAGGACACTCATCTACATGTAGTAGAAAGCCAAACCAGTACTGAAACGAGAATCAGTAGAGGTAATGGTATATATAAGAGTATATCGTCGATCTGAAAAGGGAGGTAAGAGATGAATCTCTACGACCGATAACAGAGAACCTATGAATTAGACCCCGTACAAGGAGATCATTGAATTCAAAAAGGCAATACTCTCTTCACATCCTTCTAACATTCACTGCACGCTGAGAGGAAAACCGGGCTCCAACCTGCTGCGGAGCGCATATCAACGTAGAATCTAGCACAAACTTACTTCACCACCTCCACAGGAGGCAAAGTTTGTAAAACTGATTTGTGGGTGTGGTGAGGGGTGTATTTATAGGCATTTTGAGGTTTGGGAAACTTTGCCCCTCCTGGTAGGAATGTATATCCCATACGTCACTAGCTCATGGACTCTTGCTAATTACATGAAAGAAAGTGTGTTTCTTCCCATTTTTTCCTCATATTTTATAATTTTTTTATAGTAAATTATAAGATATGATGAAAATAATGGTATCTTTAGAAATGGCGAGAAAAACGGTATATAATATGTGTGGGTATAGTAAATGAGTAAGAGAAAAATTTACAGCTAAACACAAACACAGCAGAAATGTAAAAATAGCCCTGGTACTTAAGGGAAAGAAATTGAAAAATGGCCTTGTCCTTAAGGGGTTAAGAACCAAATTAAGGCTCCAAGGTGGAGCAACTGATTTAAACACAGGCCCGATTCTGACCATAGCCTGACAAAAGGATTGGACATCCAGCACATCCGTCAGACGTTTGTGCAACAGAATAGATAAAGCCGAAATCTAACCTTTAAGGGTACTGACAGGTAACTCCTTCTCAAGGCCTTCCTGGAGAAAAGACAAAATCATTGGAATCCTAATCTTACTCCAAGAATATCCCTTAGAATCACACCAATAAATATATTTATGCCATATCTTATGGTAAATCTTTCTAGTGACAGGCTTATGAGCCTGAAACATAGTCTCAATGACTGACTCAAAAAATCCACGCTTAGCTAAACTCAAGCGTTCAATCTCCAAGCAATCAGCTTCAGAGAAACAAGGTTTGAATGGTAGAAGCGTCTCTGTAGAAGAAGGTCCTTCCTCAACGGAAGTCTCCACGGAGGTAGAGATGACATTTCTACTAGATGCGCATACCAGATCCTGCGAGACCATGCAGAAGCTATAAGAATCACTGATGCTCTTTCCTGCTTGATCCGAGCGATGACTCGTTGAAGGAGAGCAAACAGAGGAAACAGATAAGCCAACCTGAAGTTCCAAAGAATTGCCAGGGTGTCTATCAGACAAGCTTGAGGATCCCTCAACCTTGAGCAGTATCTTGGGAGCTTGGCATTCTGACGAGATGCCATCAGATCCAATTCTGGTAACCCCCATTTGGTTGTTAACCTGGAAAACACTCCCCGGGATGGAAAGTCTGTCTGCTCAGAAAATCTGCTTCCCAATTGTCCACTGGATGGCAGACAGCCAGCAATTGTGGGCCTCCGCCCACTGAATAATCCGAGCCTCCTTCATGGCTAAGGAGCCCCGAGTTCCTCCTTGGTGGTTGATGTAGGCAACTAAGGAAATATTGTCCGTCTGGAATGTGATAAACCGGGCTAAGGCCAGTTGAGAAGCATATTCCTCCTGAGACCAAAGTCCCTGCGCCTTTAATGAGTCCCATACTGCACCCCAACCCAGCAGGCTGGCGTCCGTGGTCACAATTACCCAAGAGGGTCTCTGAAAACACGTCCCCTGGGACAGATGTTCTTGAGACAGCCACCATAGTAGAGAGTCCTTTGTTGATTGCTCCAGAGTTATTCTCTGGGATAGATCTGTATAATCCCCGTTCCACTGAGCGAGCATGCATAGATGCAGAGGTCTTCTTTAAAAAGGCCTCCAGTTTTTTATCCATAGAATCCTTAAACGAAAAACTATCTTCAATAGTGATAGTATTCCTCTTGGCCAAAGTGGAAATAGCCCCTTCCACCCTAGGAACAGATTGCCATGACTCCATGAAGGAGTCGGCTACCGGAAACATCTTCCTAAACACAGGGGAGGGAGAAAAGGAAAATCCTTGCCTCTCCCATTCCCGGTTGATAATGTCCATGGCACGGTCTGGCACTGGAAATACCTCCCCAGGAGAGGGGACATCAAAATATCTATTCAATTTGCTAGATTTTTTTAGGGGTTGACAGTCGGGTCGGAGTCGTCCAAGGTAGCTAAAAACAGAATTTATGCTTACCTGATAAATTACTTTCTCCAACGGTGTGTCCGGTCCACGGCGTCATCCTTACTTGTGGGATATTCTCTTCCCCAACAGGAAATGGCAAAGAGTCCCAGCAAAGCTGGTCACATGATCCCTCCTAGGCTCCGCCCACCCCAGTCATTCGACCGACGAACAGGAGGAAATATATATAGAGAAATCATATGATACCGTGGTGACTGTAGTTAGAGAAAATAATTCATCAGACCCGATTAAAAAACCAGGGCGGGCCGTGGACCGGACACACCGTTGGAGAAAGTAATTTATCAGGTAAGCATAAATTCTGTTTTCTCCAACATTGGTGTGTCCGGTCCACGGCGTCATCCTTACTTGTGGGAACCAATACCAAAGCTTTAGGACGCGGATGAAGGGAGGGAGCAAATCAGGTCACCTAAACGGAAGGCACCACAGCTTGCAAAACCTTTCTCCCAAAAAAAACCTCCGAAGAAGCAAAAGTATCAAATTTGTAAAATTTGGCAAAAGTGTGCAGTGAAGACCAAGTCGCTGCCTTACATATCTGGTCAACAGAAGCCTCGTTCTTGAAGGCCCATGTGGAAGCCACAGCCCTAGTGGAGTGAGCTGTGATTCTTTCAGGAGGCTGCCGTCCGGCAGTCTCATAATCCAAACGGATAATGCTTTTAAGCCAAAAGGAAAGAGAGGTAGAAGTCGCTTTTTGACCTCTCCTTTTACCAGAATAAACAACAAACAAGGATGATGTTTGTCTGAAATCTTTAGTAGCCTCTAAATAGAATTTTAGAGCACGGACAACGTCCAAATTGTGTAACAAACGCTCCTTCTTTGAAACTGGATTCGGACACAAAGAAGGTACAACTATCTCCTGGTTAATATTTTTGTTAGAAACAACTTTAGGAAGAAAACCAGGCTTAGTACGCAAAACCACCTTATCTGCATGGAACACCAGATAAGGAGGAGAACACTGCAGAGCAGATAACTCTGAAACTCTTCTAGCAGAAGAGATTGCAACCAAAAACAAAACTTTCCAAGATAGTAACTTAATATCTACGGAATGTAAGGGTTCAAACGGAACCCCTTGAAGAACTGAAAGAACTAGATTTAAACTCCAGGGAGGAGTCAAAGGTCTGTAAACAGGCTTGATCCTAACCAGAGCCTGAACAAATGCTTGAACATCTGGCACGGCTGCCAGTCGTTTATGAAGTAAAACAGATAAAGCAGAGATCTGTCCCTTTAGAGAACTTGCAGATAATCCTTTCTCCAAACCTTCTTGTAGAAAGGATAGAATCTTAGGAATTTTTATCTTGTTCCATGGCAATCCTTTGGATTCACACCAACAGATATATTTTTTCCATATTTTATGGTAAATTTTTCTAGTTACAGGCTTTCTAGCCTGAATCAGAGTATCTATTACAGAATCTGAAAACCCACGCTTTGATAAAATCAAGCGTTCAATCTCCAAGCCGTCAGTTGGAGGGAAACCAGATTCGGATGTTCGAATGGACCCTGAACAAGAAGGTCCTGTCTCAAAGGTAGCTTCCATGGTGGAGCCGATGACATATTCACCAGGTCTGCAAACCAAGTCCTGCGTGGCCACGCAGGAGCTATCAAGATCACCGAGGCCCTCTCCTGATTGATCCTGGCTACCAGCCTGGGGATGAGAGGAAACAGTGGGAATACATAAGCTAGGTTGAAGGTCCAAGGTGCTACTAGTGCATCTACTAGAGTCGCCTTGGGATCCCTGGATCTGGACCCGTAGCAAGGAACCTTGAAGTTCTGACGAGACGCCATCAGATCCATGTCTGGAATGTCCCATAATTGAGTTATTTGGGCAAAGATTTCCGGATGGAGTTCCCACTCCCCCGGATGGAATGTCTGACGACTCAGAAAATCCGCTTCCCAATTTTCCACTCCTGGGATGTGGATCGCAGACAAGTGGCAGGAGTGATCCTCCGCCCATTGAATTATCTTGGTCACTTCTTTCATTGCCAGGGAACTCCTTGTTCCCCCCTGATGATTGATATATGCAACAGTCGTCATGTTGTCTGATTGAAACCTTATGATTTTGGCCTTTGCTAGTTGAGGCCAAGCTCTGAGAGCATTGAATATCGCTCTCAGTTCCAGAATGTTTATCGGGAGAAGAGACTCTTCCCGAGACCACAAACCCTGAGCTTTCAGGGATTCCCAGACCGCGCCCCAGCCCACTAGACTGGCGTCGGTCGTGACAATGACCCACTCTGGTCTGCGGAAGCTCATTCCCTGTGACAGATTGTCCAGGGTCAGCCACCAACGGAGTGAATCTCTGGTCTTTTGATCTACTTGAATCATCGGAGACAAGTCTGTATAATCCCCATTCCACTGTTTGAGCATGCACAGTTGTAATGGTCTTAGATGAATTTGTGCAAAAGGAACTATGTCCATTGTTGCAACCATCAAACCTATTACCTCCATGCACTGCGCTATGGAAGGACGAGGAACAGAGTGAAGTACTTGACAAGAGCTTAGAAGTTTTGATTTTCTGACCTCTGTCAGAAAAATCCTCATTTCTAAGGAATCTATTATTGTTCCCAAGAAGGGAACTCTTGTTGACGGGGACAGAGAACTTTTTTCTTTGTTCACCTTCCATCCGTGAGATCTGAGAAAGGCTAGGACGATGTCCGTATGAGCCTTTGCTTTTGACAGGGACGACGCTTGAATTAGGATGTCGTCCAAGTAAGGTACTACTGCAATGCCCCTTGGTCTTAGAACCGCTAGAAGGTACCCTAGTACCTTTGTGAAAATTCTCGGAGCAGTGGCTAATCCGAATGGAAGTGCCACAAACTGGTAATGCTTGTCCAGAAAAGCGAACCTTAGGAACTGATGATGTTCCTTGTGGATAGGAATATATAGGTACGCATCCTTTAAATCCACGGTGGTCATAAATTGACTTTCCTGGATGGTGGGAAGGATCGTTCTAATGGTTTCCATTTTGAACGATGGAACCCTGAGAAATTTGTTTAGGATCTTCAGATCCAAAATTGGTCTGAATGTTCCATCTTTTTAGGGAACTACGAACAGATTTGAGTAAAATCCCATTCCTTGTTCTTTTATTGGAACTGGATGTATCACTCCCATCTTTAACAGGTCTTCTACGCAATGTAAGAATGCCTGTCTCTTTATTTGGTTTGAGGATAATTGAGACCTGTGGAACCTTCCCCTTGGGGGTAGTTCCTTGAATTCCAGAAGATAACCTTGAGAAACTATTTCTAGCGCCCAAGGATCCTGAACATCTCTTGCCCAAGCCTGAGCAAAGAGAGAGAGTCTGCCCCCCACTAGATCCGGTTCCGGATCGGGGGCTATCCCTTCATGCTGTTTTGGTAGCAGTGGTAGGCTTCTTGGCTTGCTTACCCTTGTTCCAGCCTTGCATTGGTTTCCAGGCTGGTTTGGGTTGTGAAGTATTACCCTCTTGCTTAGAGGATGCAGAATTAGAGGCTGGTCCGTTTCTGCGAAAGGGACGAAAATTAGGCTTATTTTTAGCCTTAAAAGACCTATCCTGTGGGAGGGCGTGGCCCTTTCCTCCAGTGATGTCTGAAATAATCTCTTTCAAATCTGGTCCAAATAATGTTTTACCTTTGAAAGGAATGTTAAGCAATTTTGTCTTGGATGACACATCCGCTGACCAAGACTTTAGCCAAAGCGCTCTGCGCGCCACGATAGCAAACCCTGAATTTTTTGCCGCTAATCTAGCTAATTGCAAAGCGGCATCTAAAATAAAAGAGTTAGCCAATTTAAGTGCTTGAACTCTGTCCATAACCTCCTCATACGAAGATTCTCTACTGAGCGACTTTTCTAGTTCCTCGAACCAGAAGCACGCTGCCGTAGTGACAGGAACAATGCATGAAATTGGTTGTAGAAGGTAACCTTGCTGTACAAAAATCTTTTTAAGCAAACCCTCTAATTTTTTATCCATAGGATCTTTAAAAGCACAACTGTCTTCGATAGGAATAGTAGTGCGTTTGTTTAGAGTAGAAACCGCCCCCTCGACCTTGGGGACTGTCTGCCATAAGTCCTTTCTGGGGTCGACTATAGGAAATAATTTCTTAAATATAGGGGAGGGAACAAAAGGTATGCCGGGCCTTTCCCACTCTTTATTTACTATGTCCGCCACCCGCTTGGGTATAGGAAAAGCGTCGGGGGGCACCGGAACCTCTAGGAACTTGTCCATCTTACATAATTTCTCTGGAATGACCAAATTGTCACAATCATCCAGAGTAGATAACACCTCCTTAAGCAGTGCGCGGAGATGTTCTAATTTAAATTTAAATGTCACAACATCAATTTCAGCTTGATGAGAAATTTTTCCTGAATCTGAGATTTCTCCATCAGACAAAACCTCCCTCATGGCCCCTTGAGATTGGTGTGAGGGTATGTCAGAACAAATATCATCAGCGCCCTCCTGCTCTTCAGTGTTTAAAACAGAGCAATCGCGCTTTCTCTGATAAGTAGGCATTTTGGATAAAAGATTTGCTATGGAGTTATCCATTACAGCCGTTAATTGTTGCATGGTAATAAGTATTGGCGCACTAGATGTACTAGGGGCCTCCTGTGTGGGCAAAACTGGTGTAGACACATTAGGGGATGATGTAGTATCATGTTTACTCCCCTCATTTGAGGAATCATCTTGGGCAATATCATTATCTGTGGCATTACTGTCCTTACTTTGTTTGGACACTATGGCACACTTATCACATAAATTTAAATGGGGAGACACATTGGCTTTCATACATATAGAACATAGCTTATCTGATGGTACAGACATGTTAAAAAGGCTTAAACTTGTCAACCAAGCACAAAAAACGTTTTAAAATAAAACCGTTACTGTCTCTTTAAATTTCAAACTGAAAACACTTTATTACTGAATATGTGAAAAAGTATGAAGGAATTGTTCAAATTACCAAAATTTCACCACAGTGTCTTAAAGCATTAAATATATTGCACACCAAATTTCAGAGCTTTAACCCTTAAAATAACGGAACCGGAGCCGTTTTTACATTTAACCCCTATACAGTCCCAGCTATATGCTTTGCTGAGACCCAACCAAGCCCAGAGGGGAATACGATACCAAATGACGCCTTCTATAAGCTTTTTCAGTGATTCTTAGCTCCTCACACATGCATCTGCATGCCTTGCTCTCCAAAAACAACTGCGCATTAATGGCGCGAAAATGAGGCTCAGTCTATAACTAGAAAGGCCCCCATCTGAAAAAGGTGTCCAACACAGTGCCTGCCGTTTTTCTAAACGTTCCCCAAGATTATAATACCAATTATTAGTTAGAATCTGCATAACATGCCTAGTAAAGCAATCGTTTTAGCCCAGAAAAATGTCTACCAGTTTTTAAGCCCTTTTTGAAGCCCTTTATTCTTTTATGTTAAACTAAGAAAATGGCTTACCGGTCCCCATGAGGGGAAATGACAGCCTTCCAGCATTACATAGTCTTGTTAGAAATATGGCTAGTCATACCTTAAGCAGAAAAGTCTGCTAACTGTTTCCCCCAACTGAAGTTACTTCATCTCAACAGTCCTGTGTGGAAACAGCAATCGATTTTAGTTACTGTCTGCTAAAATCATCTTCCTCTTACAAACAGAAATCTTCATCCTTTTCTGTTTCAGAGTAAATAGTAAATACCAGCACTATTTTAAAATAACAAACACTTGATTGAAGAATAAAAACGACATTTAAACACCAAAAAACTCTTAACCATCTCCGTGGAGATGTTGCCTGTGCAACGGCAAAGAGAATGACTGGGGTGGGCGGAGCCTAGGAGGGATCATGTGACCAGCTTTGCTGGGACTCTTTGCCATTTCCTGTTGGGGAAGAGAATATCCCACAAGTAAGGATGACGCCGTGGACCGGACACACCAATGTTGGAGAAACCTCCTTTAGTAAGGCACAGAGGTGCTCAAGCTTGAATCTGAAGAAAACCACTTCAGCATCAGATGAAGGAATTACACTATCCGAATCTGAGATTTCACCCTCAGAAGCTACCGAAGAATCCTCCTCTTATGGAGGGTGGCGTTATTTGGGTATCCAAACTGACTAGAAGGGATAAACTCTAGATCCTTTTGCACAGAAATGAACACAAAAACTTTTCAAAATTATAAAAATATGTTACTGTCTCTTTAAATTTAAAAACAAAGACTGTAAAGAATTTTTTCCGTTTATTTTTTTACTGACTCTTTATCAATTATTACTGTATAAAAATAAAGTTCCTCAGCACCTCTATACCTCAGCGTCATGTGCCTACCTGCTCCTAACAACTTGAATAGACAATCGGAGCCTGTTGTAACTGATTTCTGCTGTCAGTAGAAAGGATGAGATGTGACAGAGGCGGAAGTTAACAGAACAGCAGGGAACTGATACACTTCCTCCTCCCCTCAACAAAATGGCGCCAAGATGAAAAACAGCGCGGATCGAGTCTAAGACACTCCCCCTTAATGGCGTCACGCCAGGAGTAGACGGCAAGGAAACAAAACCAGCCGCAAGAAAGCCACGGTCTCTGCAAGTTCACTCTGCGGTTTCTGCAAGGAACGACAGCAGTGCACTCTGAGCCACCAATACAAGAAAAACATAATTTATGTAAGAACTTACCTGATAAATTCATTTCTTTCATATTGTCAAGAGTCCATGAGTTAGTGACGTATGGGATATACAATCCTATCAGGAGGGGCAAAGTTTCCCAAACCTCAAAATGCCTATAAATACAACCCCTCACCACACCACAATTCAGTTTAACGAATAGCCAAGAAGTGGGGTGATAAAGAAAGGAGTAAAAAGCATCAACAAAGGAATTTGGAAATAATTGTGCTTTATACAAAAAAATCATAACCACCATAAAAAAGGGGTGGGCCTCATGGACTCTTGCCAATATGAAAGAAATTAATTTATCACTTAAGTTCTTACATAAATTATGTAAGATAGCAATACAAGAAGTGGAACTCCACGCAAGAGTCACTAGAGAGGAAGGGATAAAATAAAAACAGCCATTTCGCTGAAAAAAATTAATCCACAACCCAAATATAAATTTATTCTCATAAATAAAAGGAAAAACTTAAATCATAAGCATTGGAATCAAACTAACAGCTGCCTGAAGAATTTTTCTAATAAAAGCTGCTTTCGAAGAAACAAATACATCAAAATGGTAGAATTTAGTAAACGTTTGCAAAGAAGACCAAGTTGCTGCTTTGCAAATCTGATCAACTGAAGCTTCATTCTTAAAAGCCCAAGAAGTAGAACTGATCTAGTAGAATGAGCTGTAATTCTCTGAGGCGGGGCTTTACCCGACTCCAAATAAGCTTGATGAATCAAAAGCTTTAACCACGATGCCAAAGAAACGGCAGAAGTCTTCTGACCTTTCCTGGAACCAGAAAAGATAACAAATAGACTAGAAGTCTTCCTGAAATCTTTAGTAGCTTCAATTTAATATTTCAGAGTTCTCACCACATCCAAAGAATGTAAAGATCTCTCCAAAGAATTCTTAGGATTAGGACACAAAGAAGGGACAACAATTTCTCTATTAATGTTGTTAGAATTCACAACCTTAGGTAAGAATTGATTCACAAGAGAGAGCAGATAATTCAGAAACTCTTCTAGCAGAAGAGATGGCCAAAAGGAACAACACTTTCCAAGAAAGTAGTTAAATGTCCAAAGAATGCATAGGCTCAAATGGAGGAGTCTGTAAAGCCTTCAAAACCAAATTAAGACTCCAAGGAGGAGAGATTGATTTAATGACAGGCTTGTACAAACCAAAGACTGTACAAAACAATGAATATCAGGACGTTTATCAATTTTTCTGTGAAATAAAACAGAAAGAGCAGAGATTTGTCCTTACAAGGAACTTGCAGACAAACCTTTATCCAAACCATCCTGAAAAAACTAATATTCTAGGAATTCTAAAAGAATACCAAGAGAATTTATGAGAGGAACACCATGAAATGTAAGTCTTCCAAACTCGATAATAAATCTTTCTAGAAACAAATTTACGAGCCTGCAACATAGTATAAATCACTGAATCAGAGAAACCTCTATGACTAAGCACTAGGCGTTCAATTTCCATACCTTCAAATTTAATAATTTGAGATCCTGATGGAAAAACGGACCTCGAGACAGAAGGTCTGGTCTTAATGGAAGTGGCCAAGGTTGGCAACTGGACATCCGAACAAGATCCGCATTCCAATACCTGTGAGGCCATGCTGGAGCCACCAGCAACACAAACAATTGTTCCATGATGATTTTGGAGATAACTCTTCTAAGAAGAACTAGAGGTGGGAAAATATAAGCAGGTTGATACACCAAGGAAGTGTCAATGCATCCACTGCTACCGCCTGAGGATCCCTGGACCTGGACAGGTACCTGGGAAGCTTCTTGTTTAGATGAAATGTCATCAGATCTATTTCTGGAAGACTCCACATCTGAACAATTTGAGAAAACACATCTGGGTGGAGAGACCACTCTCCCGGATGTAAAGTCTGACGACTGACATAATCAGCCTCCCAATTGTCTATACCTGGAATATGAACCACAGAAATTAGACAGGAGCTAGATTCCGCCCAAACAAGTATCCGAGATACTTCTTTCATAGCTTGAGTACTGTGAGTCCCACCCTGATGATTGACATATGCCACAGTTGTGATATTGTCTGTCTGAAAACAAATGAATGGTTCTCTCTTCAATAGAGGCCAAAACTGAAGAGCCCTGAGAATCGCATGAACCAAAATATTTATTAGTGATCTCGCCTCTTGAGATTTCCAAACCCCTTGTGCTGTCAGAGATCCCCAAACAGCTCCCCAACCTGAAAGACTCGCATCTGTTGTGACCACAGTCCAGGTTGGACAAACGAAAGAGGCCCCTAGAACAATACGATGGAGATCTAACCACCAAGTCAGAGATTATTATTTAATTTATAAAGCGCCAACAGTTTCCACAGCGCTGTTCATAGGTAACAAAGATAAAAGGACAGTACAATATGAGACACCAGACAAAATTTAACAAACAAATACAGGAGGAATTGGGAGCCCTGTTCCCGTGGGAACTTACAATCTAAATGGGTAGGAGGGTGAGAAACAGGAGGTGGGGACTGCAAAGGTGGGAATGATGTTAGTGAAGTTAGATGAGGGCAACTATTAGGCAAGTAGAATTCATTAGTTACTGATTTGGTTATAGGCTTCCCTGAACAAGAAGGTCTTTAGGGAGCGTTTAAAGGAGGAGAGGTTGGGGGAAAGTCTGACAGCTCGAGGAAGTGTGTTCCAGAGGGTTGGTGCCGCACGAGAGAAGTCCTGTAGTCTAGCATGAGAGGAGGTGATGGTAGAAGAGGCAAGGAGTAGATCGTTGTTGGATCTTAGGGGACGGCTGGAGTATATTTCTTGATGAGTGAGGACAGGTATGGGGGCTGCATTGGTAAGGGCTTTGTAGGTCAGAGATAGTCGAACATTGGGATTTAACGATATTAATTGTGATATCCTTGTATAATCCCTGCACCATTGGTTCAGCATACAAAGCTAGAGAGGTCTCATATGAAACCGAGCAAAGGGGATCGCGTCCGATGCTGCAGTCATGAGACCTAAAACTTCCATGCACATAGCTACTGAAGGGAATGACTGAGACTGAAGGTTCCGACAGGCTGCAACCAATTTCAAATGTCTCTTGTCCGTTAGAGATAAAGTCATGGACACTGAATCTATCTGGAAACCTAAAAGGTTACCCTTCTCTGAGGAATCAAATAACTTTTTGGTAAATTGATCCTCCAACCAGGTTTTTGAAGAAACAAGTACCAAGATATAGTCCAAATAAGGAAACACAGCAATACCACGCTCTCTGATTACAGAGAGTAGGGCACCGAGAACCTTTGAAAAGATTCTTGGAGCTGACTCTAGGCCAAAAGGAAGAGCAACAAATTGGTAATGCTCGTCTAGAAAACAAAATTTATTCTTACCTGATAAATTTATTTCTCTTGTGGTGTATCCAGTCCACGGGTTCATCCATTACTTGTGGGATATTCTCCTTCACAACAGGAAGTTGCAAAGAGGACACCCACAGCAGAGCTGTCTATATAGCTCCTCCCCTAACCCCCACCTCCAGTCATTCGACCGAAGGCAAGTAAGAAAAAGCAGAAACTATAGGGTGCAGTGGTGACTGTAGTTTTAAAAAATAAAAACACCTGACTTAAAGTGACAGGACGGGCCGTGGACTGGATACACCACAAGAGAAAGAAATTGATCAGGTAAGCATAAATTGTGTTTTCTCTTGTAAAGGTGTTTTCCGTTCCACGGGTTCATCCATTACTTGTGGGATACCAATACCAAAGCTTTAGGACACGGATGAAGGGAGGGACAAGGCAAGAACTTAAACAGAAGGCACCACTGCCTGTAAGACCTTTCTCCCAAAAATAGCCTCCGAGGAAGCAAAAGTATAAAATTTGTAGAATTTAGAAAAAGTATGAAGCGAAGACCAAGTTGCCGCCTTGCAAATCTGTTCAACAGAAGCCTCATTTGTAAATGCCCATGTGGAAGCTACCGCTCTAGTAGAGTGAGCTGTAATCCTTTCAGGAGGCTGCTGGCCAGCAGTCTCATAAGTTAAACGGATTATGCTTCTTAGCCAAAAAGAAAGAGAAGTTGCCGAAGCATTGTGGCCTCTCCTCTTTCCAGAGTATACAACAAACAAGGCAGATGTTTGACGAAAATCCTTAGTTGCTTGTAAGTAGAACTTTAAAGCACGAACCACATCCAGATTGTGCAACAACCGTTCCTTCTTGGAAGAAGGATTCGGACACAGAGAAGAAACAACAATTGCCTGATTGATATTTCTATTGGAAACAACCTTAGGAAGAAAACCTGGCTTGGTACGTAACACCACCTTATCCGCATGGAAAATCAGATAGGGTGAATCACACTGCAGAGCAGATAAGTTTGAAACTCTTCAGGCTGAAGAGATAGCAACTAGAAACAAAATCTAATGAATGTATAGGTTCAAACGGAACCCCTTGAAGAACTTTAAGAACTAAATTTAAACTCCATGGCGGAGCAACTGGTTTAAATACCGGCTTGATTCTGACTAAAGCCTGACAAAACGCCCGAACGTCTGGAACATCTGCCAGACGCTTGTGAAAGAGAATAGACAGAGCCGATATCTGGCCTTTTAAAGAACTAGCTGATAATCCCTTTTCCAATCCTTCTTGGAGAAAAGATAGAATTCTAGGAATCTTGACCCTACTCCATGAGAAACCCTTGGAATTACACCAATGAAGATATTTACACCATATCTTGTGATAGATCTTCCTGGTGACAGGCTTCCTAGCCTGGATCAAGTTATCAATAACAGACTCAGAAAAACCACGCTTTGATAAGATCAAGCGTTCAATCTCCACGCAGCCAGGCGTAGAGAAGTTAGATTTGAGTGTTTGAATGGACCCTGGATTAAAAGGTCCTGCCTCAATGGCAGAGGCCATGGTGGGCAGGATGACATGTCCACCAGATCTGCATACCAAGTCCTGCGAGGCTACGCAGGAGCAATTAAAATCACTGAAGCTTTCTCCTGCTTGATTCTGGCAATCAGACGCGGGAGAAGAGGAAACGGTGGAAACACATAAGCCAGGCTGAAAGACCAGGGCGCTGCTAGGGCATCTACTAGTGCTGCCCGAGGATCCCTTGACCTGGACCAGTAACAAGGAAGCTTGGCATTCTGACGGGACGCCATCAGATCCAGCTCCGGTCTGCCCCATAGATGAATCAGTTGGGCAAATATCTCCGGGTGAAGCTCCCATTCCCCCGGGTGAAAAGTCTGCCGACTTAGAAAATCCGCCTCCTAGTTCTCTACTCCTGGGATATGGATAGCTGAGAGATGGCAAGAGTGAGCCTATACCCATAACCTCCATCATTGCCAGGGGACTCCTTGTTCCCCCCTGATGGTTGATATAGGCTCCGACTAAAATCTGATGAACCTGACCGCAGCCAGTTGAGGCCATGCCTGAAATCTGATGAACCTGACCGCAGCCAGTTGAGGCCATGCCTGAAGAGCATTGAATATCGCTCTTAGTTCCAGAATGTTTATCGGGAGGAGGGCCTCCTCCTGAGTCCACGAACCCTGAGCTTTCAGGGAGTTCCAGACTGCACCCCAGCCCAGAAGGCTGGCATCTGTTGTCACTATAGTCCACTCTGGCCTGCGGAAACTCATTCCCCTGGACAGATGGACCAGAGATAACCACCAGAGAAGAGAATCCCTGGTCTCTTGATCCAGATTTAGCAGAGGAGACAAATCTGTGTAGTCCCCATTCCACTGATTGAGCATGCAAAGTTGCAGTGGTCTGAGATGTAGGCGGGCAAACGGAACTATGTCCATTGCCGCTACCATTAGGCCGATTACTTCCATACACTGAGCCACCGACGGCCGAGAAGTGGAATGAAGAGCACGGCAGGAAGTTAGAAGCTTTGATAACCTGACCTCTGTCAGAAAAATTTTCATTTCTACTGAATCTATCAGAGTCCCTAGGAAAGAAACTCTTGTGAGAGGGGAGAGAGAACTAATTTCTCTGTTCACCATCCACCCGTGAGACCTCAGAAAGGCCAGAACAATGTCCGTATGGGACTTGGCGATTTGAAGAGTCAACGCCTGGATCAAGATGTTGTCTAGGTAAGGAGCCACTGCTATGCCCCGCGGCCTTAGGACCGCCAGTAGGGACCCTAGAACCTTTGCAAAGGCTAACCCGAAGGGAAGATCCACAAACTGGTAATGCCTGTCTAGGAAGGCGAACCGGATTAACTGATGATGATTTCTGTGAATCGGAATGTGCAGCTAAGCATCCTTTAAGTCCACAGTAGTTATATATTGACCCTCCTGGATCATAGGAAGAATGGTTCGGATTGTCTCCATCTTGAAGGATGGGACCCTGAGGAATTTGTTTAGGATCTTGAGATCCAAGATTGGTTTGAAAGTTCCCTCTATAAATAGGTTTGAATAGAAACCCTGCCCCTGTTCCTCCCTTGGAACAGGGTGGATCACTCCCATAACCAGTAGGTCTTGAACGCAATGTAAGAATGCCTCTCTCTTTATCTGGTTTGCAGATAGTTGTGAGAGATGAAATCTCCCCTTTGGTGATGAGCCTTTGAATTCGAGAAGATATCCCTGGGAAACGATCTCCACTGCCCAGGTATCCTGAACGTCTCTTACCCAAGCCTGGGCGAAGAGAGAAAGTCTGCCCCCCACTAGATCCGGTCCCGGATCGGGGGCTACTTCTTCATGCTGTCTTAGAGACAGTAGCTGGCTTTTTAGCCTGTTTCTGCAAATCGACGATTAACCCTTTGGCCCCCAAACCGGATTGAAAAAACATCTACCACCGGTACAAAACCGCTAAACACCTTGCCACAGCTCTGCTGTGGCGCCTACCAGCCCTTAGGGACGAACAGGAATGGAAGAAACCCTCTTTAGTGGTCCTCAGATACAGAAGGACTCCTCTAGAGAAGCTTGATGTCTTAGAAGGAAAGCAACTGCGGAGCGAAAATAGGCCCCTCCCACCACACTCGATGTCAGAGGGGCCTTAAAGAAACACTCCTAGGAGTCGCTGAAAAAGCCATGTGGACAAGTAAACACCAAAAACAAAGTTTAAATCCTCTCAAAAAAACAATCTTCATGTGCAAAAAGAAAACGTTTTTATCACCTTAATCACCAGAAACAAATAACATGAGTATTACCCAAACTTACAAGCTTGATCCCAGTCGTTATTAAAATCACTGCATCTAGCTTACCTCATTTCCAAAAAGGCTCTGTCAGCATTTTCTAGACTTTATCATCTCTCTAGAAACAATTATACTGAACATACCTCAAAGCAGGCAATCTGCAAGCCGTTCCCCTTGAGAACAGCAATGGACCTAAGATCATTATCCTCCAGGCAGAATTCTTCTTCTAATTTCTGCCTGAGAGCAAACAGTACAACGCCGGTACCGTTTAAAATAACAAACTCTTGATTGAAGCTGAAAACTACACTAAATCACCACATATCTCTTTATACTTCCTATCTTGTCGAGAGCTTGCAAAGAGAATGACTGGAGGTGGGGGTTAGGGGAGGAGCTATATAGACAGCTCTGCTGTGGGTGTCCTCTTAGCAACTTCCTGTTGGGAAGGAGAATATCCCACAAGTAATGGATGAACCCGTGGACTGGATACACCTTACAAGAGAAAAGAGAATCTCAGGAAGTGATAGTGATCTGAATGAATCGGAATATGAAGATATGCATCCTGAAAGTATATTGTGGACATATAATGCCCTTGCTGAACAAAAGGCAGAATAGTCCTTATAGTCACCATTTTGAAAGTTGGTACTCTTACATATCGATTCAAAATTTTTAGATCCAAAACTGGTCTGAATTAATTTTCTTTCTTTTGGGACATTGAATAGATTTGAATAAAACCCCAGACCCTGTTCCTGAAACAGAACTGGCATGATTACCCCTGATAACTCCAGGTCTAAAACACATCTCAGGAAAGCCTGAGCCTTTACTGGGTTTGCAGTGATGCGCGAGAGAAAAAATCTTCTCACAGGCAGTCTTACTCTGAATCCTATTCTGTACCCCTGAGAGACAATACTCTGAATCCATTGATTTTGGACCGAATTGGTCCAAACATCTTTGAAAAATCTTAATCTGCCCCCTACCATCTGAGCTGGAATGAGGGCCGCACATTCATGCAGACTTTGGGGCTGGCTTTGATCTCTTAAATGGCTTGGATTTATTCCAATTGGAAACAGATTCCTTGGGGGAGGGATTAGGTTTCTGTTCCTTTTTTTTTTTTCAAAAAGAACGAAAACGGTTAGAAGCTTAAGATTTATCCTTAGGTCTTTTATCCTGAGGCAAAAAAACTCCCTTTCCCCCAGTGACAGTTGAAATTATTGAATCCAACTGAAAACCAATCTGGACTTACAAGTCATGTCAGCATTCCAATATTTAAGCCACAAAGCTCTTCTAGCTAAAATAGCTAAAGACATAGATTTAACATAAATTTTGATGATATCAAAAATGGCATCACAAATAAAATTATTAGCATGTTGAATCAAGTTAACAATGCTAGACAAATCATGATCCAATACTTGTTGCGCTAAAGTTTCCAACCAAAAATGTTGAAGCAGCTGCAACATCAGCCAAATAAATTGCAGGCCTGAGAAGATGACCTGAATATAAATAGGCTTTCCTTAGATAAGATTCAAGTTTCCTATCTAAAGGATCTTTAAAAGAAGTACTATTTACCGTAGGAATAGTAGTACATTTAACAAGAGTAGAGATAGCCCCATCAACTTTGGGGATCTTTTCCCAAAACTGTAAAGTAACTGCTGGCAAAGGATACAATTGTTTAAACTTTGAAGAAATAATAAAAGAAGTACCAGGCCTATTTCATTCCTTAGAAATCATATCAGAAATAGCATCAGGAACTGGAAAAACATCTGGAATAACCACAGGAGGTTTATAAACAGAATTTAAATGTTTACTAGTTTTAATATCAAGAGGACTAGTTTCCTCCATATCCAATGTAATCAACACTTCTTTTAACAAAGAATGAATATACTCCATTTTAAATAAATAAGATTTGTCAGTGTCAATATCTGAGGAAGAATCTTCCATCAGAGAAGGATAATTTAGCATGTTGCCGGTCATTTGAAATTTCATCAACTTTATGAGAAGTTTTAAAAGACCTTTTGAGTTTATTAGAAGGTGGGATGGCCGACAAAGCCTTCTGAATAGAATCAGAAATAAATTATTTTAAATTTACAGGTATATCTTGTTCATTAGATGTTGAGGGAACAGCAACAGGTAATGAACTACTACTGAAGGATACATTCTCTGCATGTAAAAGTTTATCATGACAACTATTACAAACCACAGCAGGAGATATAACCTCCACAAGTTTACAACAAATGCACTTAGCTTTGGTAGAACTGTTATCAGGCAGCAGGGTGCCAACAGTGATTTCTGAGACAGTATCAGATTGAGACATCTTGCAAATGTAAGAGAAAAAAACTTTGAAAAAAGAAAAAGCCCCAAAAACACTGACACGCAGATAGTCCATAAGCCTTGCTAGAGACCGCAGAAATAGACTTGACTGAGCCCACACGCCTCAAGGAGACACCGCCACCCAGCAGTCGGTCCCCAACCACACACCCCTTACTAGAGAAAAGGAATCAACTACGGAAACCTCCCAAAAAGGAGGACGTGGAAGAAATAAAATCAAAGATTCCCAAAGACCCCTAAATAGGGTACAACAAGTTCCAAATAAAATAAGGAACCCTGAAAACCGAACCAAGCTCACAGAGACCTGAACCGGTCTTGAGAAACAAGGCAGGCAACTCCCAGACCCTGAATCTTACAGAAACCACAAGGTTAAGACCGGGAATCTGAAACTGAGGAGAAAACTGCTCCTAAAAACAGTGCAACCGCACCCTAAAGGACAACTAAAGACAGAGTCCTCAAGTTACAAGATAACTCAGAATATCGAAATATTCAGAGATTGAATATGTGCAGCAACCCCAGATAAGTTAACACCTAAGTCAACACTACATGCCACAGTCATACCTGGATGAAATAGAATACTTGCAGGCAAGTAAGAGCAGCTGAAAAGAGATATCAAACCCTAATTGTCAGACTGCAAAACATCTACTAAACAGTGGGCACATCACAGGCTATCCAAAAGCCGCTAGTCCTTCTCAACATCTTGAACATGGAGAATCACAAAACCTTAAATGACCCGCGGACGTACACCAGATCTCAGATCCTGTTCCACACCGAACCAGCCCAAACGAAAGGTAGGTCTGTAAAAAAGGGGAACAGAAAGGCCAATCACCAACCACCTGTTCCAACCTCCTGCACACAGGACAGGACAACAACCCTCCAGAGAAAGGAAACCCCCCTCCTTAAGGACAAACAACCCCCCCCAAAGGGAAAGGCACATATAAGAACAGCGCACATGCTCACCAGACATGAGCCCTAGTCTGTTGAAAACAAAAGTCGAATGAAAATCATCCAGACGTCACTAATGAACACAGAAAGAACTCACCCTGAAAAGGAGCACAAATCGTTCAAAGAACAAGGCAAGCTATAAGGAGCGTATCCGAAAGCACCCAGAAACCTGGCCAAGCTGCTTGCAGACTCAACTGGCCAGTCCAGAGGCCATAACCTATGGTCCCTGGAAAAACTAGATCGCCCTGAACCAGCCACAGGATCATAAGTTTCCGGAAATCTAGAACGATCCAAGACAAAAACTAAAGGTCCGAGTCCCAGAATTGTTTAAAACAAACAACACCCCAGGGAACACAACTACCCCATCTGAAGAAGCAGACCTCACAGAGGAACAACCGGACTACCCCGGAGAGTGGGAACAAGACTCACTAGTAGATCCCAACTCAAAAGGAAGAGAACATTCCTTGCGGAAGTCCAACACTCCAAAAAGGAGCTAGGGCACGACAGTGACACGCCAAGAATCTAGAGACCAAGGGAGAACATCAAGGACGTCACCCGAAGAGTGAGTAGAACAAAGACTAGTCTCCATATCTCCTCAGAGTACGTAAATAGAGGACCACACCAAAGGGAATAAAAATGCAGAGCATCCCAACCCCGATAGAAAAAAACCCTAAGCGAAGCTTGGAGAAGGAGACAACACAGCCCAACGTCCCTGATAGAAAAACGACCAACTCCCTAGAGTAGGAAAAGCCACACGGCCCTCCTTAAAGAGAGTATAATCATCAAATGACTATTTCTCCAACCACAAAGCTACCTTGCTACCCCGATAAGGCAGCCAAACCACTAAGGAGAACAAACAAAATCCAGAAAGCCGAGCCGAAGGAAGAGTCTCAAAAGGAACAGGTCCAGAAAAAGAACAATTCCAAGGAGCCCCTGAAAAGGCAAGACAGCCAGAAACTGGCGGCAAGGAGGCCATGAGTCCTCCAGACTTCCAACCCACGTGGGGAAAGAAACACTCAAAATCCTGACGAAATAACGGAACAGAGTGTGTCGCAGTGGAACTTCACCAAGACCCAGTCGACCAGCTAGAAAAGCTAACAAGGACGGAACCAATTCCCATGCCTCGCGGACCCTCAGGCCCTCTCAAAATGCTTAGCTAAACTTGTTACACACAAGGAATAACATCAATAATAATGTGAAGCACTCAGCACCCCAACCGGACCATCCAGGCAGAAGAGGTGCCACTTGTCAGGCCACAATAACAGAAGGATCCGAACCCAATCAGGACCAACCTGAAACCAAGGGCCAATACTGTCAAGGCCACAGATAGTCACCCCCAGAGAAAGGGGATAAACAGCAGACAAACATAGGACTAACATGTCGTCACACCAAACAAACTTCCGTAGAAGTAAACTGAGCAATCAAAAAATCATGAGTATCGATTTCAGTAAAAACCTTCCCGAAGGAAATGCATAAATATGAGCTCAAAATAGAAAATCATCCTAGCAGGATTAAAATAAAAGAGAAAGTAACCCGTAGGTTATCGCCCAAGAAGAACAAATACACCCGCAGGACCGGAATCCTGTTCTTCCAGCTCAGAACTAGAAAGGATACTCAATAAACAAGGCTATAAGAGGACCAGAATTCTTCCGTCGCCACATGGTCAGGAATGCGGAAATGGAGAATCAAAACGTGACCACACCCGGTCACCAGGTGCATTGTGCAGTCCAGAAAAAGAACACTCAACCGTAAAGGCTGCGTCACTTCAAAAGGCCATTATGTTCCACAAGCCATGAGCCTAAGCAACATTACACATAAGCAGGTCGAATCACATAAACATGATTAACCCCCCCCCCACACACACACAATATCCCAAGATGAAAGCCTCTCGGGAAAACATTTGTATTACAATACAATCATAACAAACGTAAAATGAAACGATCTTACCGGAATCTACGCCATGGAACAGGAACACAGCCCTTCAAGTGTGACAGATAGTAGCCTCGCATCTGCTATGGACTTGAGAGAAGAAAGCAGGCAGCGAAACTTGCCAACGCTGACTGCTTGTGGAGCTGTTAATATGAGTTGGGAATGGTTCACAGAAAGATTCTCCCTGCATCTCCGGACTTTCGTCCATGCTCTCACTGAGAGGCTGATAGGATTACTTAAAACTCCAGTCCCATGCCGAAGAGTACTACCCTCCATAAGAGACTATTGAGAACTTCTGACACGTCTCTGCCAGCCTCCTAAGACGAAAGGTAAAAAATGACTGGGAGATGAGGGAAGTGGGAGAGGTATTTAAGCCTTTGGTGCCTCCTCCTGGTGGCCAGGTTCTGAATTCCCAAAAGTAATGAATGCAGCTTTGGACTTTTTCAGGGACAAAGCTTATAGGAAGAAGAATTGTATGAATAAAGAAGACCTTCATTGCCAAAACATATATAAGTTCCAGTAAGGTTGGTTATAATGTGTCTGTGTTTAATATGACTGGAAAGAAATGAGTTAAAGCTACAAATCAATGAGACTATACGAATACATACAAAAAACATAAAATGACAATTTACTCATTTAATTTTAAATTCTAATTCTCCAAATTACATTTTGTAATATAACATATAGGCAAAGAGGAGCTATCTTTTAAGTGAAATAAAAAAATAATTATAAAGATTCTCAATCATATAGGATATGAATGAAAACACATGGAGAAAGAAAGAAGCAGAAAGAGATAAAGTGCAAGAGACAATACATTTAAACCAATTTCCATATTATCACATTCTGTTGCCCCCTCACCACCCACATACTGCAGTATGCTTACCATAAAACTAATAACATATTGATTAAATAAGGATGGCAGGAAAGGGCTTAAAGCTAGATACAGTTGATTATTTGCTGTTTAAATAAAAATATGAAATGACACACCAAATCCTAATTCTCCAATTAAATATTTAATATAAAACTTTCATATCACTAAAATATGGCAATGACTAAAGACATTATGGTAACAAAACATTAACTTCAAATCTTCCTTAAAAAGGTTTATATTATATTAAACGTATTATAAAACAGGCAACATTTGAATAAAAAGGTATTTTATTATATAACACTTTCTTTTATCTTATTGAGAGCCTAGAATAATAAAATTAGCTCTCTTTGTCTTGAAAAAAAAAAATCATCATGGTGATGATTTAGTAAGCATTCTTCAGCAAAGTATTAGGTAACACTGCTTTCAAACCTATTGTTAAGGAAAACCTAAACTGCAAATCTTGTTTATTGTAGGTTACTTGCAGTTCAATATTAAGTTACCTTTTCTATTTTGTATTGCGGAAAGTTTAAAATTCCACTATGGGTCACGGCTAGTCAACCATTAACTTCTTGTTAAATTCTCACGCTTGCAGATGTCCAGTATTGTTCAAAAAAGTTTTATTTTAAGGATAGTTTTATAAAAAAAAAACTAATAGTCATCTGAGTCAAATTTAAATTCTAATTTAAATGCCATTATACCAGCAAAGCACCCCTTAACTATATTTTAGAGCAATACATAGAGTTCATTTTTTTTTTACAACACTTTTGAATTTTTTTATTTTTATTATATTATCAGATTATATTGCACATAGACAAATCGAATGCTTTGTTACAAAGAAAGGACTATATATTGAGATTATATGTAGTGTTGGATACACCTTATAAACAAATCAATAATTTAAAAATCAAATTATGCATGGCAAATTGCATAACAGTGTTACCAAAGCACATATTTTAGAACACATGGTAAGGCTAGTGGCTCTTTTCATTAAAATTGAGCTTTGGAATGGTTTTGTTGCTATCAGTGAGACCCGCTCTGTTTACAGCCATAGAAGCCCCTTGTGAAAGGCAAAGTACAGGGTTTATGGACATCTGGACCAGATCCATTTAAGTTCTGCAAGGCACCACTGAATCAATAAGAATCACTGAAGAGTGCTTCTATTTGATTTGAGCTATTATAATGGAAGAACAACATTTGTGGAAAAAACAGAATTTATGTTTACCTGATAAATTTCTTTCTCCAACGGTGTGTCCGGTCCACGGCGTCATCCTTACTTGTGGGATATTCTCTTCCCCAACAGGAAATGGCAAAGAGCCCAGCAAAGCTGGTCACATGATCCCTCCTAGGCTCCGCCTACCCCAGTCATTCGACCGACGTTAAGGAGGAATATTTGCATAGGAGAAACCATATGGTACCGTGGTGACTGTAGTTAAAGAAAATAAAATATCAGACCTGATTAAAAAAACCAGGGCGGGCCGTGGACCGGACACACCGTTGGAGAAAGAAATTTATCAGGTAAACATAAATTCTGTTTTCTCCAACATAGGTGTGTCCGGTCCACGGCGTCATCCTTACTTGTGGGAACCAATACCAAAGCTTTAGGACACGGATGAAGGGAGGGAGCAAATCAGGTCACCTAAATGGAAGGCACCACGGCTTGCAAAACCTTTCTCCCAAAAATAGCCTCAGAAGAAGCAAAAGTATCAAACTTGTAAAATTTGGTAAAAGTGTGCAGTGAAGACCAAGTCGCTGCCCTACATATCTGATCAACAGAAGCCTCGTTCTTGAAGGCCCATGTGGAAGCCACAGCCCTAGTGGAATGAGCTGTGATTCTTTCGGGAGGCTGCCGTCCGGCAGTCTCGTAAGCCAATCTGATGATGCTTTTAATCCAAAAAGAGAGAGAGGTAGAAGTTGCTTTTTGACCTCTCCTTTTACCTGAATAAACAACAAACAAGGAAGATGTTTGTCTAAAATCCTTTGTAGCATCTAAATAGAATTTTAGAGCGCGAACAACATCCAAATTGTGCAACAAACGTTCCTTCTTTGAAACTGGTTTTGGACACAGAGAAGGTACGATAATCTCCTGGTTAATGTTTTTGTTAGAAACAACTTTTGGAAGAAAACCAGGTTTAGTACGTAAAACCACCTTATCTGCATGGAACACCAGATAAGGAGGAGAACACTGCAGAGCAGATAATTCTGAGACTCTTCTAGCAGAAGAAATCGCAACTAAAAACAAAACTTTCCAAGATAATAACTTAATATCAACGGAATGTAAGGGTTCAAACGGAACCCCCTGAAGAACTGAAAGAACTAAATTGAGACTCCAAGGAGGAGTCAAAGGTTTGTAAACAGGCTTGATTCTAACCAGAGCCTGAACAAAGGCTTGAACATCTGGCACAGCTGCCAGCTTTTTGTGAAGTAATACCGACAAGGCAGAAATCTGTCCCTTCAGGGAACTAGCAGATAATCCTTTGTCCAATCCTTCTTGAAGGAAGGATAGAATCCTAGGAATCTTAACCTTGTCCCAAGGGAATCCTTTAGATTCACACCAACAGATATATTTTTTCCAAATTTTGTGGTAAATCTTTCTAGTCACAGGCTTTCTGGCCTGAACAAGAGTATCGATAACAGAATCTGAGAATCCTCGCTTCGATAAAATCAAGCGTTCAATCTCCAAGCAGTCAGCTGGAGTGAAACCAGATTCGGATGTTCGAACGGACCCTGAACAAGAAGGTCTCGTCTCAAAGGTAGCTTCCAAGGTGGAGCCGATGACATATTCACCAGATCTGCATACCAAGTCCTGCGTGGCCACGCAGGAGCTATCAAGATCACCGACGCCCTCTCCTGCTTGATCCTGGCTATCAGCCTGGGGATGAGAGGAAATGGCGGGAACACATAAGCTAGTTTGAAGGTCCAAGGTGCTACTAGTGCATCCACTAGAGCCGCCTTGGGATCCCTGGATCTGGCCCCGTAGCAAGGAACTTTGAAGTTCTGACGAGAGGCCATCAGATCCATGTCTGGAATGCCCCACAGGTGAGTGACTTGGGCAAAGATTTCCGGATGGAGTTCCCACTCCCCCGGATGCAATGTCTGCCGACTCAGAAAATCCGCTTCCCAATTTTCCACTCCTGGGATGTGGATAGCAGACAGGTGGCAGGAGTGAGACTCCGCCCAAAGAATAATTTTGGTTACTTCTTCCATCGCTAGGGAACTTCTTGTTCCCCCCTGATGGTTGATGTACGCAACAGTCGTCATGTTGTCTGATTGAAACCGTATGAACCTGGTCCTCGCAAGCTGGGGCCAGGCCTGGAGAGCATTGAATATCGCTCTCAGTTCCAGAATATTTATCGGTAGAAGAGATTCTTCCCGAGACCAAAGACCCTGAGCTTTCAGGGATCCCCAGACCGCGCCCCAGCCTATCAGACTGGCGTCGGTCGTGACAATGACCCACTCTGGTCTGTGGAACATCATCCCTTGAGACAGATTGTCCAGGGACAGCCACCAACGGAGTGAGTCTCTGGTCCTCTGATTTACTTGTATCTTCGGAGACAAGTCTGTATAGTCCCCATTCCACTGACTGAGCATGCACAGTTGTAATGGTCTTAGATGAATGCGCGCAAAAGGAACTATGTCCATCGCCGCCACCATCAAACCGATCACTTCCATGCACTGAGCTATGGAAGGAAGAGGAACGGAATGAAGTATCCGACAAGAGTCCAGAAGCTTTGTTTTTCTGGCCTCTGTTAGAAAGATCCTCATTTCTAAGGAGTCTATAATTGTTCCCAAGAAGGGAACCCTTGTTGACGGGGATAGAGAACTCTTTTCCACGTTCACTTTCCAGCCGTGAGATCTGAGAAAGGCCAGGACAATGTCCGTGTGAGCCTTTGCTTGAGGAAGGGACGACGCTTGAATCAGAATGTCGTCCAGGTAAGGTACTACTGCAATGCCCCTTGGTCTTAGCACCGCTAGAAGGGACCCTAGTACCTTTGTGAAAATCCTTGGAGCAGTGGCTAATCCGAAAGGAAGCGCCACGAACTGGTAATGTTTGTCCAGGAATGCAAACCGTAGGAACCGATGATGTTCCTTGTGGATAGGAATATGTAGATACGCATCCTTTAAATCCACCGTGGTCATGAATTGACCTTCCTGGATGGAAGGAAGGATAGTTCGAATGGTTTCCATCTTGAACGATGGGACCTTGAGAAATTTGTTTAAGATCTTGAGATCTAGGATTGGTCTGAACGTTCCCTCTTTTTTGGGAACTATGAACAGATTGGAGTAGAACCCCATCCCTTGTTCTCTTAATGGAACAGGATGAATCACTCCCATTTTTAACAGGTCTTCTACACAATGTAAGAACGCCTGTCTTTTTATGTGGTCTGAAGACAACTGCGACCTGTGGAACCTCCCCCTTGGGGGAAGTCCCTTGAATTCCAGAAGATAACCCTGGGAGACTATTTCTAGCGCCCAAGGATCCAGAACATCTCTTGCCCAAGCCTGAGCGAAGAGAGAGAGTCTGCCCCCCACCAGATCCGGTCCCGGATCGGGGGCCAATATTTCATGCTGTCTTGGTAGCAGTGGCAGGTTTCTTGGCCTGCTTTCCCTTGTTCCAGCCTTGCATTGGTCTCCAAGCTGGCTTGGCCTGAGAAGTATTACCCTCTTGCTTAGAGGACGTAGCACCTTGGGCTGGTCCGTTTTTACGAAAGGGACGAAAATTAGGTCTATTTTTTGCCTTGAAAGGCCGATCCTGAGGAAGGGCGTGGCCCTTACCCCCAGTGATATCAGAGATAATCTCTTTCAAGTCAGGACCAAACAACGTTTTCCCCTTGAAAGGAATGTTTAGTAGCTTGTTCTTGGAAGACGCATCAGCCGACCAAGATTTCAACCAAAGCGCTCTGCGCGCCACAATAGCAAACCCAGAGTTCTTAGCCGCTAACTTAGCCAATTGCAAAGAGGCGTCTAGAGTGAAAGAATTAGCCAATTTGAGAGCATTGATTCTGTCCATAATCTCCTCATAAGGAGGAGAGTCACTATCGAGCACCTTAAGCAGTTCATCAAACCAGAAATATGCGGCAGTAGTGACAGGGACAATGCATGAAATGGGTTGTAGAAGGTAACCCTGCTGAACAAACATCTTTTTAAGCAAACCTTCTAATTTTTTATCCATAGGATCTTTGAAAGCACAACTATCCTCTATTGGAATAGTGGTGCGTTTGTTTAAAGTAGAAACCGCTCCCTCGACCTTGGGGACTGACTGCCATAAGTCCTTTCTGGGGTCGACCATAGGAAACAATTTTTTAAATATGGGGGGAGGGACGAAAGGAATACCGGGCCTTTCCCATTCTTTATTAACAATGTCCGCCACCCGCTTGGGTATAGGAAAAGCTTCTGGGAGCCCCGGCACCTCTAGGAACTTGTCCATTTTACATAGTTTCTCTGGGATGACTAAATTTTCACAATCATCCAGAGTGGATAATACCTCCTTAAGCAAAATGCGGAGATGTTCCAATTTAAATTTAAATGTAATCACATCAGATTCAGCCTGCTGAGAAATGTTCCCTAAATCAGTAATTTCTCCCTCAGACAAAACCTCCCTGGCCCCCTCAGATTGGGTTAGGGGCCCTTCAGAGATATTAATATCAGCGTCGTCATGCTCTTCAGTAACTAAAACAGAGCAGCCACGCTTATTTTGGCAAAATGTTTTTGACAGAATTATCCATTACAGCCGTTAATTGTTGCATAGTAAGGAGTATTGGCGCGCTAGATGTACTAGGGGCCTCCTGAGTGGGCAAGACTCGTGTAGACGAAGGAGGGAATGATGCAGTACCATGCTTACTCCCCTCACTTGAGGAATCATCTTGGGCATCATTGTCATTATCACATAAATCACATTTATTTAAATGAATAGGAATTCTGGCTTCCCCACATTCAGAACACAGTCTATCTGGTAGTTCAGACATGTTAAACAGGCATAAACTTGATCAGAAAGTACAAAAAACGTTTTAAAATAAAACCGTTACTGTCACTTTAAATTTTAAACTGAACACACTTTATTACTGCAATTGCGAAAAAACATGAAGGAATTGTTCAAAATTCACCAAATTTTCACCACAGCGTCTTAAAGCCTTGAAAATATTGCACACCAATTTTGGAAGCTTTAACCCTTAAAATAACGGAACCGGAGCCGTTTTAGGCTTTAAACCCCTTTACAGTCCCTGGTATCTGCTTTGCTGAGACCCAACCAAACCCAAAGGGGAATACGATACCAAATGACGCCTTCAGAAGTCTTTTATAAGTATCAGAGCTCCTCTCACATGCGACTGCATGCCATGCCTCTCAAAAACAAGTGCGCAACACCGGCGCGAAAATGAGACTCTGCCTATGCTTGGGGAAAGCCCCTAAAGAATAAGGTGTCTAAAACAGTGCCTGCCGATATTATTATATCAAAATACCCAGATAAAATGATTCCTCAAGGCTAAATATGTGTTAATAATCAATCGATTTAGCCCAGAAAAAGTCTACAGTTTAAATAAGCCCTTGTGAAGCCCTTATTTACAATCGTAATAAACATGGCTTACCGGATCCCATAGGGAAAATGACAGCTTCCAGCATTACATCGTCTTGTTAGAATGTGTCATACCTCAAGCAGCAAGAGACTGCAAACTGTTCCCCCAACTGAAGTTAATTGCTCTCAACAGTCCTGTGTGGAACAGCCATGGATTTTAGTTACGGTTGCTAAAATCATTTTCCTCATACAAACAGAATTCTTCATCTCTTTTCTGTTTCTGAGTAAATAGTACGTACCAGCACTATTTGAAAATAACAAACTCTTGATTGAATAATGAAAAACTACAGTTAAACACTAAAAAACTCTAAGCCATCTCCGTGGAGATGTTGCCTGTACAACGGCAAAGAGAATGACTGGGGTAGGCGGAGCCTAGGAGGGATCATGTGACCAGCTTTGCTGGGCTCTTTGCCATTTCCTGTTGGGGAAGAGAATATCCCACAAGTAAGGATGACGCCGTGGACCGGACACACCTATGTTGGAGAAATGTAAGCTAGATAAAATGACCATGGTACTGCTATAATATCTATAAGTTCTGTCTGATTATCTCAGACACAATACCTTGGAAGCTTGTGAATTAGTTTAGAAGCAATAAGGTCTTGCTCTGTGAAACACCAGAGACTTACAAACGGGTTGAAGTTCTCCAAATGTAGAGACCATTCTCCAGAAAAAAAGATTGAGGGCCGAGATAAAGGGACAATAATCCCACATTTTTTCTCTCATGATTTAGAAAGAGAATGCAATTTTAAACATCTTTCTACTTTACTTCTATTAGCTCATTTGTTTTATTCTCTTGATATTCTTTGCTGAAAAGCATATCTAGATATGCTCAGTAGCTGCTGATTGGTTGCTGCACATAGAAGCCTCGTGTGATTCGCTCACCCATGTGCATTGCTTTTTCTTCAACTAAGGATATCTAAAAAATGAAGCAAAATAAATAATAGAAGTAAATTGTAATGTTGCTTACATTTGTATTCTCTATCTAAATCATGAAAAAAAGATTTTTGGTTTAGTGGCCCTTTAACATCTCTCAATTGTTTACTCTTGTAATATGGATGGAAGAGATAAAAAAACAATTGAGCTTTGTTCCAGGAAATTTTAAGAAACGTATTTCCTTGCTAAGGAACTGCAAGTTCCCCCTTGATGATTTATGTATGCCACCGCTGTGACACTGCCGTGACAGCCGTAGGTTCCAACTCTGAAGAACCCGGAAGATCACACAGAGATATAGAATATAACTCCAAAACTGAGCTCCTCATTTTCCCCCCTTCTTCCAAAATCTCCACCCCCAATATCTCTATAACTGTCAACAACTCCATAATTACCCCTACCCCGCATGCCCGATGTCTCGGGGTCACATTTGATTCAGATCTTTCCTTCACTCCTCACATTCAGTCCTTGGCTAAAGCCTGCCGCTTCCACCTTAAAAACATCTCCAAAATTAGTCACTTCCTTACAAAAGACACAACTAAGATTTTAATCCACTCTCTCATTCTTTCCCGCCTTAATTACAGCAACTCTGTCCTCTCTGGTCTGCCAGACTCATCTTCCTTACACAATGCTCTTCATCTGATGCTCCTCCCTGCCAATCCCTTCACTGGCTTCCTCTTGCCTCTAGAATCAAACAGAAAATTCTCACTCTGACATACAAAGCCCTCAACTGCACTGCTCCCCCCTACATCTCAGACCTTGTCTCCAGATACTCTCCCACCCGTCCCCTTCGCTCTGCTCATGACCTCCTACTCACCTCCTCTCTGGTTACCTCATCGCACTCCCATTTACAGGAATTCTACAGACTGGCTCCCATCTTGTGGAACTCTCTGCCTCGCCCCACAAGACTCTGCCCTAGTTTTGAAGCGCTCCCTAAAGACTCTACTGTTCAGGGATGCATACAACCTAAGCTAACCTTACTTTATACCAGTTCCACTCCTCCATTGCTATCCCTTGAACCCCCTTAAGTCCAGCTGTCTGTAGATCACCTTCTTAAGAACTAATTACAACAGTGCAACTCTTGGCAGGGCCCTCTACCCATTTGATCCCTTTAATTGTTTTGTTGTACTACCCTCTGTTTACAGCGCTGCGGAATCTGTTGGCGCTCTACAAATAACCGATAATAATATTAATAAAGTGTACATTACGGGGGGCGGAGCCAACTATCAAAGAGGAAAGACGCACATTAGCAGAGCTCCTGAAGCCTGACACCTAAAACTCAGATTTATGAAATCCTAAGTACCTATATTTTCTCCTCACCCTACTCTTGGAATGGAAGTCTCTCCCATGCACCTTGCCTCTCTGCTGGAGGACCTGTTTGTGAAAGCTGATAGTCAATTTCACAGCTTGAGGACTATCTTTGTGGAGCTGCGCAACCAAGATGGCGTTTCCTCCCTGCCTAACTCTGACACCCATGTGGCGGCTCAGACTGAGGATGCACTGCCTACTCAATACTCTACGGACCGATCACAAGAATGGCAGCCCAGATGGGGATTGTCCGGCAACTTGCCTGGACCTATCAGTAGGAACCCGACACAATCGCTCACAGCATACCAGCACCACACGACTGCCGAGATATCACAACCGGTGAAATTTTCCCAGTACAATGCTGTGAAGCGCCCGCAACCCTCCGCCACTAACATGGATTCTAAGATGCATCATACAGCACGGCCGGGGGTGCCCCTGATACAGGGGAAAGGTAAAAGCCACACAAGAAGCCTCAAAGCCTCAACCTACAATCTTACTAGTAATGCGAAACATGATACCGCCAGATGCCTCCCCTTGCACCCGGAGACCTTACCAAGTGGGCCACTAAAAGTCGACAACAGCGTGAAATCACATACTAAGCAGCAGTCTCTACCGGTACATACCAGGAGCTTAGCAAACGTCGCTGCACAAAGAGCAGACACTGTTAGAGCTGGTATTGGGTAGGCTCTTGTACCGGAGGGTCCCAGTCAGTTTAAGTGCGCTGCCTGTAGTTAAACAATTGCTATGCAAGGGAGGCTAGATACAGTTTCGCCAAACGCAATAGACTCTCTTACTTAACCGCACCTAAATCTACCTACAGGAGACACGCAGACATCAGTTTGCGCAGAGACTTACATGGGACTTTTGGGAATCTTTAATATGCTCTCACGCTAGACCCAGGAGCTTACGGGATTGCCAATAACTATTATCTTTACTGACATACAATGTGAGCCCAGACAAGTATTCTACCCTCTAGATGAGAGACGTACTGTTTATCTGTAACGCAGTGGCTGGTATTTTCCTAACGATCATGGCCCCATTGCCAGTATTATTCTAGCCCACAAAACATGGTATTGAGATTGTGTATTTTATATAGGTTAGAAATTTGCTATATGTGTCTTTGCACACTGGGATGCTCTGTTAACTTGGAAATTTCAAATCGACTTCTTGCCTGGCTTGAAGAACTTTTGTCACGTAGATAGATTCTTTCTGTACTTTTAACTCGACATTTGTTGAACTTTTTTTTTGCTGTTATTAACTAATTGTTAATACCGGTTATCATGCTTTAAGTTTTAGGATGTATGTGCTTCTTCCCTTATGCTTCAGTATACACTCTTTAGATAAGCAGGATAAGATTCTAGTTTTTTTCTTTCTAGTTAGAACAAGGAGACAAAAGTTGTTATAAGTGTTTGTAGAATCTTCTGGGATCCAGCCTAGGTTAAACTAGACTGTAAGGCTGTAATATGTTGTCTCAATATAACCTGTACTTGTATTGTCTATCCTGATCTAAATAAGTGTATATTTCAGTGTGACTTCTCTTCCCTAACCCATGATATTTCCTGTAGTCTGCAAAATGTTATACCAAGAGTTATATGGCTAGGCACAATTTGTTTATCAGTATGAGTGGGTGTTCTGTTTGTTCATTGTGATAGCGTGAGAGCTATTTCCATCTATATCTATCACAGTTTAAATTGCCGGCTATGTCTATGTAATTGAACTATCTAAACCATACATCTTGCATGTTTGCTTTGTTTTGGAACACAACTCCCCTCTCCCCCTGTTGAGTATGCCCTTGCTGTATTTCAAGTCTAGCAACTTAAAGCTTGCAATATTTAAAGCTCTTTTTGACTCTATATAGCCTATTAGCAAGGTTAGATTTAGATACACTAATAGACACTATCCTTACCACGCCTTTCCCACACTGCAATTGGTATACTTCAGCCACCCTCCACAGTAAGTATAGTATATAGATTCTAGTACAGCAGGTTTTAGGGTTATACTTACATTTAATATGTTTTGCTCCCCCTTAACTTTTACTAGATTGGATTATTTGTAGTAGGTCAAGGCTCAAAGTATTTAAGATATCTATATTTCATATTAGCAGCCAGTAAGATGACTTTATTGAATGAGCAGATGTTGTATCACAGCCAGCGGCCGTGGTGGAGATATTATTTAGCTTTGCTCTAGTTAGCCTCGACCGTATATATGTAATCTAGACTTTCCCTAGTACATCCCGGTTTTCTATATTGTGCTCAATAGTTATTATTGTTATATGGGTGTATAGGGCCTTTCTTTTGCCTAAATATTGTGTTATATTTATATTGTTGGATACTGGCTATCACTTTCTATGTTATATTACTAGTACATAATAGTTATCTTGATTGAGCCTCTCTCCTCCCTTTCCCGCTGGTACTTATGCCTGCGGGTCATATCCCTTCTCCTTTTTCCCACATCGCCTATAGGTGGCACTTCCCCAGGAGAGGGGCTCACCCAGAGGTTCCCCAGGCCTCCCTAGTCCCCAACTATCCTAACGTCCCCCCTCCACCTGATAATATACTATATGTTTCCAGGCCCCCTCTATAGGAATACAAGGGTTTGGGATGAGTGTAATTTTGTTTTGTTTAACTCTGTTTATTCTTAGTAATAATACTCTAGTCCCTCCTAAATTTGTTTCTGGTGAGGACATACTAACTGGCTCCGCCTCCCGACCCCCCCACCCCCACCCCCTATTATATTTTGAGCGGCTCTTGCCCGCTGCATCCCTCCTCCCCATATAACTATAGAGTTACCTCCTCCCTAATCTTTCACTTATCTGATTAGCTACCTTACTTCTCTTTGTATATAGCTAGGAGAGGACCATTTTTGCTTTTACTACATTTGTTCTACTCTAAAACAAAACTGAAGTCTCTTTATGTGATAGTTCATATTTTATGGAAATGTTTGAGGTACTAGAATACATTGTCTCCTAATTATGCTCTGTACACATTGTCTTGTGAATGTTTTGAGACATACCCTATACTCTGTATTGGTTTTTGACTTCAATAAAAATATATTTAAAAAAAAAAAAAAAGTGTACATTACGTTTTCAATCATGCTTGCAAAGAAACAAAATACATTTGTAGCGATATTGCCAAAGGTAAAGATGGAGCTTAAACCAAAATATAATGCATGAAAGGAACTATAGAGATACCTTAAGCTGTTATTATTGAACAGAGGTCCCAGAACCTTGTTACAATTCTGGGACTGAAGTGAAACAATTGTCAGAACAAAAAAAAATGGACAATTTTCTCCTAACAGGCAAACCTGAGAAACTAGAAAACATAATTTATGTAAGAACTAACGTGATAAATTAATTTCTTTCATATTGGCAAGAGTCCATGAGCTAGTGACGTATGGGATATATAATCCTACCAGGAGGGGCAAAGTTTCCCAAACCTTAAAATGCCTATAAATACACCCCTCACCACATCCACAAATCAGTTTAACTTATAGCCAAGTAGTGGGGTGATAAAGAAAGGAGTAAAAAGCATCAAAAAAGGAACTGGAAATATAATTGTGCTTTATACAAAAAATCATAACCAGCATAAAAAGGGTGGGTCCCATGGACTCTTGCCAATATGAAAGAAATTAATTTATCAGGTAAGTTCTTACATAAATTATGTTTTCTTTCATGTAATTGGCAAGAGTCCATGAGCTAGTGACGTATGGGATAGTAATACCCAAGATGTGGAACTCCACAGAAGAGTCACTAGAGAAAGAGGGATAAAAATAATAACAGCCATTTTCCAATGAAAAAATGAATCCACAATCAAAAATATAAGTTTTTCTCATAGTTGAAAAGAAAAAAACTTAAACATAAGCAGAGGAATCAAACTGAAACAGCTGCCTGAAGAACTTTTCTACCAAAAACTGCTTCCGAAGAAGCAAATACATCAAAACGGTAGAATTTAGTAAATGTATGCAAAGAAGACCATGTTGCTGCTTTGAAAATCTGATCAACTGAAGCTTCATTCTTAAAAGCCCACAAAGTGGAGACTGATCTAGTAGAATGAGCTGTAATTCTCTTAGGCGGGGCCTGACCCGACTCCAAATAAGCCTGATGAATCAAAAGCTTTAAACCAAGATGTCAAGGAAATGGCAGAAGCTTTCTGACCTTTCCTAGAACCAGAAAAGACAACAAATAGACTAGAAGTCTTCCTGAACTCTTTAGTAGCTTCAACATAATATTTCAAAGCTCTTACAACAACCAAAGAATGTAAGGATCTCTCCAAAGAATTCTTAGGATTAGGTCACAAAGAGGGAACAACAATTTCTCTATTAAAGGGACACTGAACCCAAATTTTTTTCTTTCACGATTCAGATAAAGCATGACATTTTAAGCAACTTTCTAATTTACTCATATCAAATTTTCTTTATTCTCTGGTATCTTTATTTGAAATGCAAGAATGTAAGTTTAGATGCCGGCCCATTTTTGGTGAACTACCTGGAATTCATCCACCAATAAAAAGTGCTGTCCAGAGTACTGAACCAAGAAAAAAACTTAGATGCCTTTTTTTTCAAATAAAGATAGCAAGAGAATAAAGAAAAAATGATAATAGCAGTGAAATAGAAAGTTGCTTAAAATTGCATGCTCTATCTGAATCACAAAAGAAAACAAATGGGATCAGTGTCCCTTTAATGTTGTTAGAATTCACAATCTTAGGTAGAAATTTAAATGAAGTCCGCAAAACTGCCTTATACTGATGGAAAATCAGAAAAGGATATTCACAAGAAAGATCAGATAATTTGGAAACTCTTCTAGCAGAAGAGATGGCCCAAAGGAACATCACTTTCCAAGAAAGTAGTTTAATGCCCAAAGAATGCATAGGCTCAAAAGGAGGAGCCTGTAAAGCCTTCAGAACCAAATTAAGACTCCAAGGAGGAGAGATTGATTTAATGACAGGCTTGATACGGACCAAAGCCTGTACAAAAAACAGTGAATATCAGGAAGCTTAGCAATCTTTCTGTGAAATAAAATAAAAAGAGCAAAGCTTTGTCCCTTCAAGGAACTTGCAGACAAACCTTTATCCAAACCATCCTTTTATTTATGAGGACACTATGAAATATAAGTCTTCCAAACTCGATAATATATCTTCCTAGAAACAGATTTATGAGCCTGTAACATAGTATTAATCACTGAGTAAGAGAAACCTCTATGACTAAGCACTAGGCGTTCAATTTCCATGCCTTCAAATTTAATGATTTGAGATCCTGATGGAAAAACGGACCTTGAGAAAGAATGTCTGGTCTTAAAGAAAGTGGCCAAGGTTGGCAACTGGACATCCGGACAAGATCCGCATACCAAAACCTGTGAGGCCATGCTGGAACTACCAGAAACACAAACAATTGTTCCATGATGATCTTGGAGATCACTCTTGGAAGAAGAACTAGAGGCGAGAAGATATAAGCAGGTTGGTAACACCAAGGAACTACTAACGCATCCACCGACTCCACATGAGGATCCCTGGGCCTTGACAGGTACCTGGGAAGTTTCTTGTTTAGATAGGAAGCCATCAGATCTATTTCTGGAAGAACCCACATCTGAACAATCTGAGAAAACACATCTGGATGGAGTGACTATTTCCCCGGATGTAAAGTCTGATGGCTGAGATAATCCGCTTCCCAATTGTCTATACCTGGGATATGTACCACAAAAATTAGACAGGAGCTGGATTCCGCCCAAGAAAGTATCCAAGATACTTCTTTCATAGCTAGGGGACTGTGAGTCCCACCATGATAATTGACATATGCCTGATTTGTGATATTGTCTGTCTGAAAACAAATGAACGGTTCTCCCTTCAACAGAGGCCAAACCTGAAGAGCCCTCTTGCATAACGATTCAAAATTTTCAGATCCAGAACTGGCCTAAATGTATTTTCTTTCATTGGGACAATGAATAGATTTGAATAAAACCCTGTTCCTGAAACAGAACTGGCACGATTACCCCTGAAAGCTCCATATCTGAAACACATTTCAGAAAAGCCTGGGACTTTACTGGATTTGCTGGGATTCGAGAGAGAAATTTTTTTCTCACAGGAGGTCTTACTCTGAATCATATTCGATACCCTTGAGAGACAATACACTGAATCCATTGATTTTGGACAGAATCTGCCCAAATGCTTTGGAAAAATCATAATCTGCCCCCCCACCAGCTGAGCTGGAATGAGGGCCACACCTTCATGCAAACTTGGGGCTGGCTTTGGTTTCTTAAACGGCTTGGATTTATTCCAACTCGGTTGTCCAACTGGAACCAGATTCTTTAGGGGAAGGATTGGGTTTCTGTTCCTTATTTTGTCAAAAGGAACAAAAACTGTTAGAAGCTTTAGATTTACCCTTAGGTCTTTTATCCTGAGGCAAAAAACTCCCTTCCCCCCAGTGACAGTTGAAATAATCTAATCCAACTGAGAACCAAATAAATTATTACCTTGGAAAGAAAGAGATAGTAATCTAGACTTAAATACCATGTCAGCATTCCAATATTTGAGTCACAAAGCTCTTCTAGCTAAAATAGCTAAGGACATAGATCTAACATCAATTTTGATGATATAAAAAATGGCATCACAGATAAAATGATTAGCATGTTGCAGAAAGCGAACAATGCTAGACAAATCAGGATCCATTTCTTGTTGCGCTAAACTTTCCAACCAAAAAGTTGAGGCAGCTGCAACATCAACCATAGCAATTGCAGGCATGAGAAGATAGCCAGAATATTAATAAGCTTTCCTTAGATAAGATTCAAGTTTCCTATCTAAAGGGTCCTTAAAGGAAGTACTATCTTCCATAGGAATAGTAGTACTTTGGCAAGAGTAGAAATAGCCCCATCAACTTTGGGGATCTTTTCCCAAAACTCCAAACTAACTGCTGGCAAAGGATCCAATTTTTTAAACCTTGAAGAAGCAGGCCTATTCCATTTTTTTGAAATCATATCAGAAATAGCATCAGGAACTGGAAAAACCTATGGAGTAACCACAGAAGGTTTATAAACAGAATTTAAACGTTTACTAGTTGCAGTATCAAGAGGACTAGTTTCCTCAATATCCAAAGTAACCAACACCTCTTAACAAAGAACGAATATACTCCATTTTAAATAGATAAGTAGATTTGTCAGTGTCAATATTTGAGGTAGGATCTTCTGAACCAGATAGATCCTCATCAGAGGAGGATAAATCAGTATGTTGTCGGTCATTTGAAATTTCATCAACTTTATGAGAAGTTTTAAAAGACCTTTTACGTTTATTAGAAGGCGGAATAGCAGACAAAGCCTTCTGAATCGCATCAGCAATAAAATCTTTTATATTCACAGGGATATCATGTACATTAGATGTTGAAGGAACAACAGGCATTGTACTAGTACTGATGGATACATTCTCTGCATGTAAAAGCTTATCATGACAACTATTACATACCACAGCTGGAGATATAATCTCCACAAATTTACAACAGATACACTTAGCTTTGGTAGAACTGTTATCAAGCAGCAGGGTTCCAACAGAGGTTTCTAAAACAGGATCAGATTGAGACATCTTGCAAATGTAAGAGAAAAAACAACATATAAAGCAAAATGATCAATTTCCTTATATGGCAGTTTCAGGAATGGGAAAAAAATGCAAACAGCATAGCCCTCAGAACATAGAAAAAGGCAAGAGGCATATAGGAAATGGGGTTTAAATTATGAAATTATTTGGCACCAAGTATGACGCACAACGCAAAATGAATTTTTTTTGCGCTAACAACATCCGGAAATTACACACTTGCGTCATTGCAGACGCAACCTTGTGCAAGGAAACTCTGCATCAACTAAGACGCTGGAAATGACTAATTTTGCACCAAAAATGACGCAATAGCCATCAGCATTTTGCGATAATGAAAAAGCAGTCAATTTGAAAGAAAGACTATACCCCAGGTAAAAAAAAAACATACTTAACGAAAGACACCCATCCACATATAGCAGATAGCCAAACCAGTACTGAAACAGTAACAGTAGAGGTAATGGAATTAGAGAGTATATCATCAATCTGAAAATGGAGGTATGAGATGAATCTCTACGACAACAGAGAACCTTTGAAAAGAACCTTTGTAAAGATTTCCCATGAGGAAAACCATAAAATCAATAGGCGATACTCTCCTCACATCTATCTGACATTCACTGTACTCTGAGAGGAAATGGGCTTCAAAATGCTGAGAAGCGCATATCACAGAAGATAATCAAGCACAAACTTACTTCACCACCTCCATAGGAGGCAAAGTTAGAATTGTGGGTGTGGTGAGGGGTGTATTTATAGGCATTTTGAGGTTTGGGAAACTTTGCCCCTCCTGGTAGGATTGTATATCCCATAGGTCACTAGCTCATGGATTCTTGCCAATTACATGAAAGAAATGATCCTTGTGAATATGAAGGTATGCATACTTTAAATTTATTGTGGACATATACTGATCTTGCTGGACTAGAGATAACATGATGGGAATTGTTTCCCTTTCTAAAGTACGAACTTTCAGGAACTTTCAGGAATTTAATACAAGTTTTTAGATCTAAGATAGAACTTAAATTCCCTACTTCTTTAGAAATTTAAAGAGATTGAAATAAAACCATAGATCCCATTCCAATTCTGAAACTGAAAAGTTCCACATTGCGAAAACACAGAAAGAAGGTTTCAAGACATGGGATGAAACCTTCCCCGAGGAGGTCTAAACCTGAGGCATATTCTGTATCCCTGAGAAACTAAGTTATGAACCCAGTTATCCTGAACCGACCAGAACTAAACAAACATTCAGAAAGACTAAACCAGTCACCTACCAGAACTGAATATGGATCAGAGGCTGCACCTTCAAGCTGAGTTTGAGGAACAAGATTGCTTGGTCCGTTTGCCCTTATTCCAGTAAAGCAAAGAAGTGGGGAACAGCAGCCAAAACAATAAGGCACAGGAGTAAGAAGTAAGCCACCCCTCCGTATCAATAAATTATGAAAAAAGTGACTCCAGCCTTGGCAGGTTTAATAAAAGAAAGACCTTTATTGTACCTTGGTCCACACAAAAGCAACAACGTTTCAGACCTGTACTAGGTCCTTAGTCATGTCTGCAAAAGTATATACAGAGGCTACCTTTATACCTGTACACAGGTGTAGGTCAACACCCATTAATTAGATCATAACGCCACCTATAGGGTATTATTAGTATCTCTTTACAAAAAATTATTTCTTGTCTTAAAGGAACACTGAACCCAAATTTTTCGTGATTCAGATACAGCATGCAATTTTAAGCAACTATCTATTTTACTCCTATTATCAATTTTTCTTTGTTCTCTTGCTATCTTTATTTGAAAAAGAAGGCATCTAAGCTTTTTTTTTTTTTGGTTCAGACACTGGACAGCACTTTTTTATTGGCGGATGAATTCATCCACCAATCAGCAAGAACAACCCAGGTTGTTCACCAAAAAATGGGCCGGCATCTAAACTTAAATTCTGGAATTTCAAATAAAGATACCAAGAGAAGGAAGAAAATTTGATATAATAGGAGTAAATTAGAAAGTTGCTTAAAATGTCATGCCACTCCTGGAGGCAGAATTTTTTTTTTCCCTTTCTGCGATGAGATTTTTTTAGTGAAAATTTTTCTGCAGGCACTTTTTAAATAAAATTCAATTTTAAATTAGGCAGTTACACTAAAGCACCAGTTTAATTGCAATGTGTTGGTTAACTAAAGATTAAAACCATTTTTAATGTTTTATAATATAGCACAGTAGTTGAAAATTGCATTGCAAATTAGCTGCAGACAAAAAAAAAAGAAATTGTAAAATGTCTCTTGAATATATGTGTTTCCTTTTCTCTTGGTCTAACATAGAAATGTAGTAATAAAAAGGTTCAATGCTCATAAGAATGTCTTACATTCAGAACAAACAGCTTTGCAGACTGGGAAAGGCTAGGGGAGTGTTTGAAAAACTCTCAGAGCTAGTTAATAATCAATCCATTGCTGCTTTACAGTGCTACTGCAGAAATGACTGTTAACGTCAAACAGCACTTTGCTATCGATGCACTGTGTTATGGAACACTTAAACAGTGCAGCCAGAACACAGCTCTGTTTGAAGAACAGAGCTGCAAAGTTAAAGCACCATGTCTAACAGTTCCTACATGGGTTCTGTTTTTTCTGCAGACATGCTGCATATTCTGTGATGACATCTCAGATCACTGTATGTTCTGCCTTGGTGTTCTATCTGAATCACAAAAGAAAACATTTGGGCTCAGTGTCCCTTTAAGGTGACAGTGTTAAATGGGTTGTACAAACAATTCTGAGTATACAATAATAAAAAATACATATAGCCACATTATATACAATTAAAAAATGTGAATCAACATTACAGATTATAACTCCACAAAAATGTACAAGGTATTCAAAATATTGGATGCAGAAAATCTCAGACAGGTATGGTAAGATAAATAAACAATGTAGTGTAGAATGTTCTCATAAATGTATGCTATGTGCAATCTAGATGACTGTGATAAGGAATGCTATCCACATGTACATAAGAGAAGGCATTTACCTAAATAATGACCGATCAAAGTCCTTGTTGAGGCCCCTTAGTTTTAAGGTTTGTAGCTAATTAATCCAGTACATTTCTCCAGGGGGTATTTATTCCTTCGATAATTTGGAAGCCTAATTGGCTGATGTTATGGAAACAGGGGCATCTTTGTTTTTACATCTTATGCTAGATTTGTGTTCTGTATGTAATTTAGGCCACATGGACATTTGATAAGGTATATAATGTACTTTGATCTACATGTTAAGAATTGTTTTATTTTGTGCCTTGTGCCGGATGATAAAAAAATTTATTATAGAGTTGCAGTCGCTGCAACTTAAAGGGACAGTCTAGTCCAAAATAAACTTTCATGATTCAGATAGAGAATGTAATTTTAAATAATTTTCCAATTTACTTTTATTACCAATTTTGCTTTGTTCTCTTGGTATTCTTAGTTGAAAGCTATACCTAGGAGTTTAATGTGCTAATTTCTAATCCCTTGAAGGCCACCTCATCTCTCAGGGCATTTTGACAGTTTTTCACCACTAGAGGGTGTTAGTTCATGTGTTTCATATAGATAACACTGTGCTCATGCACGTGGAGTTTCAGTGAGCCAGCTCTGATTGGCTAAAATGGATGTCTGTCAAAAGAACTGAAATAAGGGGGCAGTTTGCAGAGGCTTAGATACAAGGTAATCACAGAGGTAACAAGTGTATTTATATTACTGTGTTGGTTATGCAAAACTAGGGAATGTGTAATAAAGGGATTATCTATCTATTTTAACAATAACAATTCTGGTGTAGACTGTCCCTTTAAGCATGGATAGCAACCTGTCTTACCTGGGCCTATAGTTTTTTTGTAAATTCTTTCACTACCTATATTAGCACAAACAAGATAGTCCTTTATATTCTTGTTTCTCTTATTATATGCTGACATTGGGGAGTTATCAAAGACACTATCACATGGATTAAGATCTTTCAAAATGTGCCAGTGATTTTAAGGATTCTATTGATTTTATTACTCATGTTGTTATATTTGCTTACAAAAATTAGTCTCTCTTATTTTCCTTTTTTCTTTCATCTGTCTGATGATAGCATCATGTTTTTGTTTATCAGATAGTTCGGATAACCCCTTTTTTTAAATTGAGTTGCCATTTCTTCTAATCTTTTGTTACACTGTTGAGGGTCACAGACTATTCTCTTTACCTGAGTAAACTGGCTCTTAGGTAATGCTTTAAACACATTTGGGGAATGATAGCTGTCATACCTCAGGAGGCTATTTTTGTCTGTTGGCTTGGTATATAGGTCTGTTTTTAAAAAAACATTTTCTTTATAGACTACTGTGTCTAAGAAGTTAACTGACATAGAGAGCCTACTAGGCTTTGTTGATGATCTCAATACTTCTGTTTCGGGACTCAAATTTACCTTGATGGCTAGCAAAACAACAAAAAACACTGGCACATTTTAAAAAAATCTTAATCCATGTGTTAGTGTCTTTGATAACCCCCCAATGTCAGCATATAAGAGGAACAAGAATATAAAGGACTATCTAGTTCATGCTGATATAGGTAGTGAAAGAGTGAGTATACAAAAAACTATAGGCCCAGGTAAGACAGGTTGTTATCCATGCTTAAGTTGCAGCAACTGCAACTCTATGATCAAGGGAGAATTTTTTATCATCCGAAACGAGGCACAAAATAAAACAATTCTTAACATGTAGATCTAAGCACCTTCTTAAGGTTAAAGAAATGTACTGGATTAATAAGCTACAAACCTTAAAACCAAGGGGCCTCAACAAGGACTTTGATTGGTCATTATTTAGATAAATGCCTTCCCTTATGTACATGTTGATAGCATCCCTTATCACAGTCATCTAGATTGCAAATAGAATCCATTTATGAGAACATTCTACACTACATTGCTTATCTTACCATACCCGTCTGATTTTCTGCATCCAATATTTTGAATATCTTGTATATTCTTGCGGAGTTCTAATCTATAATGTTGCTTCACATATTTAAATTGTATATTTTGTGGCTATATGTTTTTTTTTTTTTTTTTTGTATACTAAGAATTGTTTGTACAACCCATTTAACGCTGTCACCATAAGACAAGAAATACTTTTTTATAAAGAGATACTAATAATACCCAATAGGTGGCACTATGATCTAATTAATGGGTTTTGACTGTGTATACTTTTGCAGACATGACTAAGGACCTAGCACAGGTGTGGACCAAGGTACAATAAAGGTCTTTCTTTTATGAAACCTGCCAAGGCTGGAGTCACTTTTTTCAATATGCGCTTATTCGAGCTCTAACTCTGTTTATAGGAAGACTTTTGGTTCCTAGAAGGCTAAAACAAAGAAAACTGTCAACATGTCTATCTTTTTCTAGATACTTTGACCCAGGGAAGACAGGTGCCTTTTCCTCCAGTAGCTGAGTCTCTTTGGAAAAAAATAATAAAAAGGATTAGAAATTGCATTATCTACTTTAAAAAAAAAAAACTTCAAAGCTCAACGTTATAAATGGCAGAGTTACCATCTTTTTAAACTTAGTAGACGTGTTAAAAATAAAGTCAAGTTATTTAACTTGTTTTATTACCACAGAATCAGAATCTTTAATTTCCAAGATTGTAAAAAAAACTCTCGCAGTAAGGAGTGTCAAAGTTTGACTTTAATCAAAGTAAAAACAAAATTTATGCTTACCTGATAAATGTATTTCTTTCTTGACACGGTGAGTCCAAGGATCATCAATTACTGTTGGGGATATCACTCCTGGCCAGCAGGAGGAGGCAAAGAGCACCACAGCAAAGCTGTTAAGTATCACTTCCCCTCCCACAAACCCCAGCCAATCAACCAAAGGATAGGAGAAAAGGAAACAGAAGGTGCAGAGGTGCCTGAGGTTTAAATAACAAAAACTGTCTGAAGAAAAAAACAAAAAAAACAGGACGGGCCGTGGACTCATCGTGTCAAGAAATACATTTATCAGGTAAGCATAAATTTTGTTTTCTTTCTAATGACATGGTAAGTCCATGGATCATCATCAATTACTTTTGGGAATCAATACCCAAGCTAGAGGACACAGATAAGGGAGGGACAAGACAGGTAACCTAAACAGAAGGTACCACTGCTTGAAGAACCTTTCTCCTAAAAGAATTTAGAAAATTTAGAAAAAGTATGCAGAGAGGACCAAGTTGCAGCCTTGCAGATCTGTTCCACAGAAGCTTAATTTTTGAAGGCCCAGGAAGAAGAAACAGCCCTTGTGGAGTGAGACGTGATTCTTTTAGGAGGCTGCTGTCCAGCAGATTCATAGGCCAATTAATTAAAAGGAATTATACTTTTCAGCCAGAGCGAAAAAAAAGTAGCTGCAGCTTTCTGACCCTTGTGTTTCCCAGAGAAACAGACAAACAAAGCAGCAGACTGGCAAAAGTCCTTAGTCGCCTGCAAGTAGAATTTCAGCACACACACCACATCTAGGTAGTGCAACAAACGTTCCTTATGAGAAGAAGGGTTAGGACACAAAGAAAGAACACAATTTCCTGATTAATATTCCTGTCCGAAACAACTTTAGGAAGAAAACCGAACTCAGTACACAGAACCACCTTATCAGAATGAAAGACAAGGTAAAGGGAATCATACTGTAACGCAGAGAGCTCAGAGACTCTCCTAGCAGAAGAAATGGCAACAAACCTTCCAAGATAACATCTTAAAGGTAAGGTAAAGTTTAGGGCTATTGAATCCATATAATCAAAGTACTAATTAGCCATAAGCTAGTCCCTAACTTTGTTTTTTGTTATATTATGTTGTTTACCTGAAATCCAAAGTTTATAATTCCTAACGTTGTATTCAATTCTCCTCCCCCATGCCACTTCCGTGTTTCTATATGTTATTTCAGCGAGCGGTCTCACCCCTCTGCTTACGTCAGCTCAATGTGCGTTCACAGATTCTATAGATCTTATGCGCATGCGCCACTTCCCCCACTGCCAGATACATTGTTGAGATTGTAACAATTGATTCATTGAGCCTAGGGGGCCTAGTTATCAAGCCGTCAACCTCAAATACGCTGGAATTCCGCAGCGTATTTGTGGCGAGGTTGATTTGCCTTAGTTATCAAAGGCTAGAGACCGGCAAAAGTAGTATTTTGTGACGTAAACTTCGATCCGCCAGACTCAGTCCGACACAGATCGATTCTTACGTCACTCCAGATGTTCCGCACACAAGTTCGGCACAATCTGACTACTTTTGCTAGTTATCAAAAAACTAGCAGGTACGCTCGGCACTTTTCCAGCCCAGCGTACCTGGTTTTCAAACCGCCGCCCTGGAGGCGGCGGATCCCATAGGAATCAATGGGAGTCTGACCATAGCGAAAGTACAAGTTCGCTGCTGCCAGATATCCCATTGATTCCTATGGGAGCTGTCTGCACCTAACATCCTAACATGTACCCCGAGTCTAAACACCCCTAATCTGTCCCCCTACACCGCCGCAACTAAATAAAGTTATTACCCCCTAAACCGCTGCTCCCGGAGCCCACCGCAAGCTACTCTATACATATTAACCCCTAAACCGCCGCTCCCTGCCCCCGCCGCAACTATAATAAATGTATTAACCCCTAAACCGCCGCTCCCGGAGCCCACCGCAAGCTACTCTATACATATTAACCCCTAAACCGCCGCTCCCTGACCCCGCCGCAACTATAATAAATGTATTAACCCCTAAACCGCCGCTCCCGGAGCCCACCGCAAGCTACTCTATACATATGAACCCCTAAACCGCCGCTCCCGGAGCCCACCGCAACTATAATAAATGTATTAACCCCTAAACTGCCGCTCCCGGAGCCCACCGCAACCTACATTATACCTAGTAACCCCTATCCTGCCCCCCCTATACCGCCACCCTCTATAATAAAGTTATTAACCCCTATCCTGCCGATCCCGCACCTCACCGCAACTAAATAGTTTAACCCCTAAACCGCCGCTCCCGGACCCTGCCGCAACCTATATTAAATTTATTAACCCCTAATCTGCCCCCCCTACACCGTCCCCACCTATAATAAGTTTATTAACCCCTATCATGCCTCCCACTACACCGCCGCCACTGTAATAAAATTATTAACCCCTAAACCTAAGTCTAACACTAACCCTAACACCCCCCTAACTTAAATATTAATTAAATAAATCTAAATAATATTTCTATTATTAACTAAGTTAATCCTATTTAAAACTAAATACTTACCTTTAAAATAAACCCTAATATAGCTACAATATAAATAATAATATTTATTTTTATTTTACAGGCATCTTTCAATTTATTTTAACTAGGTACAATAGCTATTAAATAGTTATTAACTATTTAATAGCTTACCTAGTTAAAATAAAGAGAAATTAACCTGTAAAATAAAAACTAACCTAAGTTACAATTACACCTAACACTACACTATACTTTAATAAATTATTCATATTTAAAACTAAATACTTACCTGTAAAATAAACCCTACGATAGCTACAATATAACTATTAGTTACATTGTAGCCATCTTAGGATTTATATTTATTTTACAGGTAACTTTGTATTTATTTTAGCTAGTTAGAATAGTTATTAAATAGTTATTAACTATTTAATAACTACCTAGCTAAAAGTAATACAAAATTACCTGTAAAATAAATCCTAACCTAAGATACAATTAAACCTAACACTACACTATCATTAAATGAATTAAATAAATTACCTACAAATAACTACAATTAAATACAATTACATAAACTAACTAAAGTACCAAAAATAAAAAAGCTAAGTTACAAAAAATAAAAAAAATAAGTTAAACATTTTAAAAATATTACAACAATTTTCAGCTACTTACACCTAATCTAAGCCCCCTAATAAAATAACAAACCCCCCACCAAAATAAAAAAAATGCCCTACCCTATTCTACATTAAAAAAGTTCAAAAGCTCTTTTACCTTACCAGCCCTTAAAAGGGCCTTTTGTGGGGGCATGCCCCAAAGAATTCAGCTCTTTTGCCTGTAAAAGAAAAATACATCCCCCCCAACATTAAAACCCACCACCCACATACCCCTAATCTAACCCAAACCCCCCTTAAAATAACCTAACACTAATCCCCTGAAGATCATCCTACCTTGAGTTGTCTTCACTCAGCCGAGCAGCGATGGAACCGAAGAGGAGACCCGGAGCGGCAGAAGTTATTCTCCAAGCGGCGCTGAAGAAATCTTCCATCCGATGAAGTGATCCTCCAAGCAGCGCTGAAGAAGTCTTCCATCCGGGCGATGTAATCTTCCAAGAGGCGCTGAAGAAGTCTTCCATCCGGGCGATGTCATCTTCCAAGCAGGGTCTTCAATCTTCATCCCGCTGACGCGGAACATCCTTCTTTACCAACGAATGAAGGCTCCTTTAAGGGACGTCATCCAAGATGGCGTCCCTTTAATTCCGATTGGCTGATAGGATTCTATCAGCCAATCGGAATTAAGGTAGGAAAAATCTGATTGGCTGATTGAATCAGCCAATCAGATTCAAGTTCAATCCAATTGGCTGATCCAATCAACCAATCAGATTGAGCTTGCATTCTATTGGCTGTTCCGATCAGCCAATAGAATGCGAGCTCAATCTGATTGGATCAGCCAATCGGATTGAACTTGAATCTGATTGGCTGATTCAATCAGCCAATCAGATTTTTCCTACCTTAATTCCGATTGGCTGATAGAATCCTATCAGCCAATCGGAATTGAAGGGACGCCATCTTGGATGACGTCCCTTAAAGGAGCCTTCATTCGTCGGTAGTCCGTCGGTAAAGAAGGATGTTCCGCGTCGGCGGGATGAAGATTGAAGACCCCGCTTGGAAGATGACATCGCCCGGATAGAAGACTTCTTCAGCGCCTCTTGGAAGATGACATCCCCCGGATGGAAGACTTCTTCAGCACCGCTTGGAGGATCACTTCATCGGATGGAAGATTTCTTCAGCGCCGCTTGGAGGATAACTTCTGCCGCTCCGGGTCTCCTCTTCGGTTCCATCGCTGCTCGGCTGAGTGAAGACAACTCAAGGTAGGATGATCTTCAGGGGATTAGTGTTAGGTTATTTTAAGTGGGGTTTGGGTTAGATTAGGGGTATGTGGGTGGTGGGTTTTAATGTTGTGGGGGGTTGTATTTTTCTTTTACAGGCAAAAGAGCTGAATTCATTGGGGCATGCCCCCACAAAAGGCCCTTTTAAGGGCTGGTAAGGTAAAAGAGCTTTGAACTTTTTTAATGTAGAATAGGGTAGGGCATTTTTTTATTTTGGGGGGGTTTGTTATTTTATTAGGGGGCTTAGATTAGGTGTAAGTAGCTGAAAATTGTTGTAATATTTTTAAAATGTTTGTAACTTATTTTTTTTATTTTTTGTAACTTAGCTTTTTTTATTTTTGGTACTTTAGTTAGTTTATGTAATTGTATTTAATTGTAGTTATTTGTAGGTAATTTATTTAATCCATTTAATGATAGTGTAGTGTTAGGTTTAATTGTAACTTAGGTTAGGATTTATTTTACAGGTAATTTTGTATTTCTTTTAGCTAGGTAGTTATTAAATAGTTAATAACTATTTAATAACTATTCTAACTAGTTAAAATAAATACAAAGTTACCTGTAAAATAAATATAAATCCTAAGATAGCTACAATGTAACTAATAGTTATATTGTAGCTTTCTTAGGGTTTATTTTACCGGTAAGTATTTAGTTTTAAATAGGAATAATTTATTAAAGTATAGTGTAGTGTTAGGTGTAATAGTAACTTAGGTTAGTTTTTATTTTACAGCTTAATTTCTCTTTATTTTAGCTAGGTAAGCTATTAAATAGTTAATAACTATTTAATAGCTATTGTACCTAGTTAAAATAAATTGAAATTTGCCTGTAAAATAAAAATAAATCCTAAGATAGCTACAATATAATTATTCATTATATTGTAGCTATATTAGGGTTTATTTTAAAGGTAAGTATTTAGTTTTAAATAGGATTAATTTAGTTAATAATAGAAATATTATTTAGATTTATTTAATTAATATTTAAGTTAGGGGGGTGTTAGGGTTAGTGTTAGACTTAGGTTAAGGGGTTAATAATTTTATTACAGTGGCGGCGGTGTAGGGGAGGGCAGGATAGGGGTTAATAAGTTTAATATAGGTAGCGACGGTGTGGGGGGGCAGGATAGGGGTTAATAAATTTAATATAGGTTGTGGCGGGGTCAGTGAGCGGCGGTTTAGGGGTTAAACTATTTATTTAGTTGCGGTGAGGTGCGGGATCAGCAGGATAGGGGTTAATAACTTTATTATTGTAGAGGGCGACGGTATAGGGGTTACTAGGTATAATGTAGGTGGCAGCGGTGTCCGGTTTAGAAGTTAATACATTTATAAGAGTTGCGGTGGGGTCTAGGAGCGGCGGTTTACGGGTTAATACATCTATAAGAGTTGCGGCGGGGTCTAGGAGTGGCGGTTTAGGGGTTAGTAACTTTATTTAGTTGCAGGGGGCTCCGGGGGCGCCGGTATAGGGGTAGAACAGTGTAGTTTAGTGTGGGTGCTTAGTGACAGGCTAGCAAGAAAGCTGTCAAAAAGCCGAAGAGCAGCAAGATCGGATGAGTGATAACTCTCACAGTCCGCTGCTCATCGCCCCGTACTTGATGCGCGGCTTTTTGACAGCTTTTTTGATAACTTAGGTGAATTTTTGCAGGTCCGCGGCGGCGATGTGAGGCGAGCTTAGGCGGGCGTATTGGGCCGGCAAAGACAGGTAAAATAGACACGTTGATAACTACCCCCCTAAGAGTTCCGTCGATCGCAGGCAGAAAGATAATAAAGCAATCGCTACAGAACTTACACTGAGCATGCGCGACTCACGAACGAGCACGGGTGGAAGTAGGTTGAGTTTAGTCCGACGCATGCGCTCAGTCATCGAGTGACGTCAGAATGGATGGGCTAAACCCCTGAAGGGGAAACAGCGGATTGGTCTATAATATCGGTAGCGACTGTCAATCAAAGTTCCCAAAATGTCGGGCGGACGTAAGATTGGTGTCGGAACAATAGTTCAACGTTAGTAAAATATGTAATTATGTGAAATATTACTTGAATGATGAATGAAACTTATGTTATTTTTTAAAAATAGTAAACATAGCGTTAAGTAGTGTGCTCAACTTTACCTTACCTTTAATAGGTAAGGAAGAATGCATAGGATCAAACGGAGCCTGCTGTAAAACTTTAAGAACAAGATTAAGACTCCAGGGAGGAGTAACAGGTTTAAACACAAACCTGATTCTGACCAAGGCCTGACAAAAAGATTACACGCCTGGAACGTCCGCCAGCCACTTATGCAACAAAATAGACAAGGCAGAAATCTGACCTTTCAGAGTACTTGCTGACAATCCCTTCTCTAGGCCCTCCTGGAGAAAAGACAAAATCCTAGGAATCCTTACTATTTAAAGAGTAGCCTCTGGATTCACAAAAATATAGGTATTTACGCCATATTTTATGGTAAATCTTTCTTGTCACAGGCTTACGAGCCTGGATCAAAGTCTCAATGACCGATTCTGAGAACCCACGCTTAATTAAAAAAAAACATTAAATTAAGCGTTCAATCTTCAAGCAGTCAGCTTCCGAGAAGTGAGATTTGGATGAAGGAAGGAAACCTGAAGTATAAAGGTCCTTCCTCAGAGGTAGTCTCCAAGGTGGAAGAGATGACATTTCCACTAGATCTGCATACCAAATCCTGCGACGCCACGCCGGTGCTATGAGAATCACTGAGGCCCTTTCCTGCTTGTTCCGAGCAATGGCTCGTGGAAGGAGAGCGAACGGAGGAAACAGGTATGCTAGACAGAAATTCCAAGGGACGGCCAGAGCATCTATCAGGACGGCCTGTGGATCCTTTGATTTCAAACCATATTTTGGGAGCTTGGCATTCTGCCGAGACGCCATGAGATCCAGTTCCGGCCTCCCCATTTGAGGGTCAAGCTAGAAAACACCTCCGGATGGAGCTCCCACTCCCCAGGATGAAAAGTCTGTCTCAGAAAATCCGCTTCCCAATTGTCCACTCCTGGAATGTGGATTGCAGATAGACAGCAGTTGTGGGTCTCCGCCCACTGAATAATTCTGGTCACCTCTGACATGGCCAAGGGACTCAGAGTTCCACCCTGATGGCTGAAGTAAGCCACCGATGTTATGTTGTCTGACTGGAACCTGATAAACCGGGGCTAACTGAGGCCAGACCACTAGAGCATTGAAGATTGCTCTCAACTCTAGGATGTTTATGGGGAGAACTAACTCCTCCAGAGTCCATAGACCCTGAGCCTTCAACGAGCCCCAAACTGCTCCCCAGCCCAGTTGGCTGGCATCCGTGGTAACAATCACCCAGGTAGGTCTGCAGAAGCAGGTTCCCTGGGAGAAGTGTTCCTGAGACAACCACCACGGAAGAGAATCTCTTGTCACCTGATCCAGATCTATTTGAGAAGACAGATCCACAAAGTCCCCGTTCCATTGTCTTAGCATGTACAACTGCAGACCCCTTAGATGGAACTGAGCAAACGGGGTAATGTCCTTTGAAGCTACCATCAGACCAATTACCTCCATGCATTGAGCCACTGACAGCTGAGAGAAGGACTGAAGGGCAAAGCAAGAGTTGAAAATCTTGGTCTTTCTGACCTCTGTCAGTAATATCTTCAATCAATAGGGAACCTATTATGGTCCCCAAGAACACTACCCTTGTAGCCGGAATCAAGGAATGTTTTCCCAGATTCACCTTCCATCCGTGGGAACGAAGAAAAGACAACAAGATCTCCGTATGAAAGTTTGCTTGTTGAAAAGACGGCACCTGAATCAGAATGTCGTCCAGATAGGGCGTCACTGCAATACCCCGAGACCAGATCACTGTCAATAGAGCCCCTAGAAAATTTGAGAAAATTCTGGGAGCCGTGGCAAGTCTAAAAGGAAGAGCCACAAACTGAAAATGATTGTCCAAGAAGGCTAACCTCCGAAACTTGTGATGGTCCTTGTGAATAGGAACATGAAGGTATGCATCTTTTAGGTCCGAGATCGGATCACTGCCAATAGAGCCCCCAGAACCTTTGAGAAAATTCTGGGAGCCGTGGCAAGTCTAAATGGAAGAGCTACAAACTGAAAATGATTGTCCAAGAAGGCGAACCTCAAACTTTTGATGGTCCTTGTGAATAGTAACATGAAGGTACGCATCTTTTAGGTCTATGGTTGTCATGAACTGACCCTCTTAGACCAAGGGAAAAATGGAACATATAGTTTCCATCTTGAAGGACGGAACTCTGAGGAATTTATTTAGACATTTCAGATCTAAAATTGGTCTGAAAGTTCCCTCTTTTTTTGGGAACCATGAACAGATTGGAGTAGAATCCCAGACCCTGTTCCTGCGTTGGAACTGGAACTATCACTCCCAAGGCAGACAGGTCCTGGACACAGTTTAAGAACGTCTCTCTCTTTATCTGGTCTACAGATATTTGGAGAAAAGAAACCTGCCACTGGGAGGAAAAGTCTTGAATACTAATTTGTACCCATGGCATGCGATGTCCATCGCCCAGGGATCTGGGACATCCTGTATCCAGGCTTGAGTGAATAAATAAAGTCTTCCCCCTACTAGATCCGCTCCCGGATCGGGGACAGACACTTTATGCGGACTTGGATTCAGTTGCAGGTTTCTTAGACTGCTTCCCTTTGTCCAAGACTAGCTTGGTTTCCAGGAAGGCTTGGATTGTTATTGCTTAGAGGCAGAAGGGGAGGGTTTACCTCTGAAGTTACGAAAGGAACGAAAATTATTCTGATGACCCTTCTGTTTATTCCCTTTATTCTGGTGGGAGGAAAGATCCCTTCCCTCTTGTAATATCTGAAATTATTTCAGCCAAGCCAGACCCAAACAAGGTCTTACCCTTGTAGGGGATCACCAGGAGCTTGGACTTAGATGAAATATTTGCAGACCAGGATGTTAACCATAAGGCTCTGCAAGTTAGGACTGCAAAACCAGACATTTTTGCTCCCAACTTGATGACTTGTAAAGAAGCATCTGTGATAAAGGAATTGGCTAACTTAAGAGCCTTAATCCTGTCCTGGATCTCCTCAAGAGAAGTATATGTCTGAATAGAATCAGACAAGGCATCAAACCAGTATGCTGCCGCACTGGTAACAGTGGCAATACACACTGCAGGTTGCCATTGGAGACCCTGGTGAACATACATTTTCTTTAGCACAATCTGGTACAGGAAATACCTCCACCGCGGAGGGAACATCAAAGTACTTGTTCAGCATAATAGACTTCTAAGGGTTGACTATGACCGTCGAATCGAAGTCGTCCAATGTAGCCAAAACCTCCTTAAAGGGAAACTGAACCCAATTTTTTTCTTTCGTTCAGATGGAGCATGCAATTTTAAGCAACTTTCTAATTTACTCCTATTATCAATTTTTCTTCGTTCACTTACTATCTTTATTTGAAAAAGGCAGCTCTTGGCGAAGACTAGGAACATGCCCACCCTTCTTTGGGACAACGAAAAGGTTTGAATAGTATCCTATACCCCTTTCTACTAGAGGTACTGGAACGATTATCCGAGAGATGAGAGATCCCTTACGCACTCTAGAAAAGTATCTCTCTTCTCTGGTCTTGAGGATAGGTTTGACCCTGGGCGGATGAGTCTTGAACCCTATCTTGTAACCCTGGGTGATATCCTCCAGAACCCAAGTGTCCTGTACGTCTCTCATGCAAACCTCTGCGAACAGAGATAGTCTGCCCCTATGCGATCCAGCGACGGATCGGGGGCCACCCCTTCATGCCGACTGTCTCCGTGGGCTTCTTGCTCTGCTTGGACTTGTTCCAAGATTGAGCTGGCTTCCAAGATCCCTTGGACTGCTCAGTCTTCGCAGCAGGTTTCTGGCATTGAGACTTGTCTGAATAAAAGGGACTAAAAGTAGAGCCCTAAGGCTTATTCTTCTTATCTTGCGGAAGGAAAGCACCCTAGACTCCCGTGTCCATGGATATGATAGAATCCAGGCCTGTACCAAAAATAACTTTCCCCTGAAACGGAAGGGACAGTAATCTAGACTTTGAAGTCATGTCAGCAGACCACGACTTTAACCACAGAGCCCTACGGGGTGAATAACCTGCATATTTGCATCACAGATAAAAGAATTTGCAACCCTTAAGGCCTTAATCTTTTCCTGTATCCCTTCGAGGGGAGTCTCCACCTCGACCATAGCTGACAGTGCGTCACACCAATGGTAGCCGCTCAAGCCACCGCAGTGATCTTTGTGAGTTGGAACATCTTTGTGAGTTGGAACATCTTTCACAACATGGATTCTAACGTTTTATCCATGGGCTCCTTGAACGACGAGCTATCCTTGAAGGGGAATAGTCATACGTTTAGCGAGTGTGGAGTTAGCTTCATCCACCTTAGAAATGGCCCCCCATAGCTCAAGAAATAGGGAACAGCTTTTTAAAAGAGGTAGAGGGAGAAAAGCACAAGCCCAGTTTCTCCCACTCATTCTTAATAATCGTAGCCATCTTCACGGGAACTGGGAAGGTCTGAGGCACCACCCTGTCCTCATAAACCCTATCTAGCTTAGGGATCAAAAGTTCCTCTGGAAGTTTTGGTTCCAGATCCTCCAACGTAGCAAGCACTTCTTTCAGTAAAAAGCGCAAATGCTCCATATTAAACTTGAAGTCTGGCTCCTCCGTAGCCGGAGATCTAGAAGACGCTGATTCTGTCCCAGAGAGAGCGCCGTCCGAGGAGTGAGAGGCAGCGTCTTCATCGGATAATCTCTCAGAGACATCCAACGGAGTAGATAACCCCTGGGACGGGAGGCTCTGTCTTTCTCTTTGCTTGCGCTTCACAGGGCGTGGTAGGGCATGCAACTGGGCAGCGAAATCTGGCGGTGATGAGGCCCCTCCCATGGGAGGATCAGTAGGGCCTTGGGGAGCTACATGTGTAATCAGAGATGAATATTGGGAACGTAACTCGCGGGACGGGGAACACTCAGAGGTTGACGGCTCAGTAGTACTAAATATTCTTTCTAGACATTGTAATCTTATCAAAGCATGTGGAACACAGCTGAGCAGGCGGATCAACCTGAACCTCCTCACAATAAACACAGGTAATAGATTTAATTAAAGAGAGAGTATACTCTAACATATCAGAGTCCTCCATAGCTTGCGCCTTTAATGCGGACTGTGGAAGACTAAATGGCACCTTTATACACCAATGGCCGGGGCACTCACCACCTCCTATGATCCGAATCACGGAGAAAACGTTACGTCTCCTGCAAATGCCGATCAGGAAAGAGGAAGTTGAAGAGGCCACACCCGGTCACATGGAGTGCCATGCAGGACCGCCCCTGCACTATAGAGAAAACACGCCAAAAAGGACTGCGCCGATCTACACCTGACTGTTCACACATTGCTAGAGTCTCATCTCACACATGACGTAGCATTAACACAATAAAGTAATTATGCATAAATCCCCCCCTGTTCAATAATCCCCTTTCCAGGGATATTAACCCTTGATTCTATACAGATAAAAAAAGACACACTGTGACCCTGTCTTCTTGCGTTACATGTGCAAGAATGAAATGATCTTACCAGAATCTATGCCGTGGAACAGGAATACGGTCCATCAAGTGTGACAGGTTAGTAGCATCGCTCCTGACATGGACTTAAGTGAACAAAGGCAGGCAGCAAAAGTCGTCAACGCTAATTGCCCAGGAACTGTTAACATGAGTCGGTATGGTTTCGCAGAGACAACACTCCCTGCATCTCCAGACTCTAACTTTCATCCATGCTCTCACTGAGAGGCTGACAGGATTACTTAAAACCCATTTCGAAGAGTACTACCCTTCATAAGAGACTACTCCGAATTTTCCGACACTTCTCTGCCAATCTCCTGTGACGAAAGGCAAAGAATGACTGGGGTGTCTTTGCCTCCTCCTGGTGGCCAGGTTCATATTTCCCACAAGTAATGCATGAAGCAGTGGACTCTCCTCCCATTAAGATGGAAAGCTTCTTTGGTAGTTTAGCATTAGATTAGGGTTTTTATTTTTATTTTGGGGGGCTTTTTATTTTCATAGGGATTAGGTTTAATTTTTTTTATTTTGAATAGTGTTGTTTATTATTTTTGTAATGTTAGCGTTTTTTTATTTTCTGTAATTAGATTAACGCAATGTAATTTTATTTTCTATTGTAATGTAGTATTTTTTTAATTGTAATTAAGGGGTTAATTTAAGGGGGTTGGCGGTGTAGGAGTTAATAGGTAAATTAGATTTAATGTGTTGTTGGGGGTTGGCGGATAGGGGTTAATAGAAGTATTAGGTAGTTTACGATGTTGGGGTTTGAGGATTTAGGGGTTGATTTTATTAGGTAGGTTTTTTTTCCTTAATACTTCGTGCGGGTGGTTCGTTTATTTTTTTCATAATACTTAGTACAGGTGGTTATTTATTTATTTTTAAATACTTATTGCGTGCGGTTAGATTTTTTTTTTAATACTTATTGCAGCGTTTTTTGTTGTTGTTTTTTTTTGTAATGCTCCATTTGCCTTCGCTGCATCCCGTAGGATTCCGAAAATGGCAGGGTGGTTAAAGAATCCACTTTCACCACCCTGCCATTTTTAGAATCCACCTGGATGCAGCAAAGGCCTCGCGCTGCCAACATTCCTTTGAGGATGCGTGCCCAACTTTGTGACACCGATGGGCGCGTTACAAGTGCGATTATAGTATAGATATGGGACCATGTGCAGGGAAAAACACCTCTACATACTGCCAGGAATGTATCCTTGCAATGCCCACACATCTGATTCTGGTGTACAGCTGTGAGGTATAGGGGTACAGACTTACTCACCTGAGTTTTGATAAGAAATTGAATTCTATTGCTGTGCAGCTAGTATGGCCATCAGTCATCTGCAATCGCAACATTCTAGGAGCTGCCTGAGATTCTTCATTATCCTTTGGTGCAGTAATATTTCGAATTTTTTGAATTTGCAATACACATGGCCCATCCAACTGAAGAAAAAAAAAAAGATGAAGACAATAAACTTTTCATTTCTGGGATCTCTTTTTTAAATCAGTTTATTATAAAAATTGTAATGGGGCACTAGAAGTATTGTTCTGCCATTTATAAAATGAATCTGTTGAGTACCAATCTAACCACATACAGTGGTATTAACTGCATAACACACAGTTTGAAAGTAGTTGACACATATTGAGGATGAAGAAGTATTGTTAAAAACCTTGTTAATTACTTTAAAGATATTAATGTCCTGCAGCATAACAAGTTTATTAGATTCAGATCACATATTTATATGTAGAAACATGTCTTCAGCATGCAATTATGAAGTTAATTATACAAAATATAGAATGTCATAACGCTTGTTAAAACATTTCGTGGCACAACTTTAAAGGTAAACAAACTGGTTTCAGTACCATAACAATGCACATGTTTCTAAGTATTATGGTAAATTAATACTTTTGTTTAAAAATTAAACAATCCATTCTAACAAGTATGACATTTTCAGCATCTATAAAGAGAAATGTGAATAGTGTGAAGTGATAAATGAACAAGAAGAGAAATCAGAATAGCGCTAGATAAAATAGAATAGTAAAGCATTAATAAATATTAAGTGCCTCAACTGAAGTGGAAATATACATGAACAAAAAAAAAAAATAACTGCCAATCATTTATTTACACCGAGAGCCCACATTTTAAATTATATAATCACTTTTTTTTATAATTATTTTTGCTCTATTTTAAGAATGTACATTGTGTAGGTCACAGGGTATTACAGGACTTTATATACTAAGGAGAGATACAGCTCAGATTGTAATCCTACTCTGTTCTGCATTCTCTTAAAGAAACATAATTTATGCTTACCTGATAAATTTATTTCTCTTGTAGAGTGTTCAGTCCACGGGTCATCCATTACTTATGGGATATATTCTCCTTCCCAACAGGAAGTTGCAAGAGGATCACCCAAGCAGAGCTTCTACATAGCTCCTCCCCTCACATGTCATATCCAGTCAATCGACCGAAACAAGACGAGAAAGGAGAAACTATAGGGTGCAGTGGTGACTGGAGTTTTAATTAAAATTTAGAACTGCCTCAAAAAAAGACAGGGCAGGCCGTGGACTGAACACACTACAAGAGAAATAAATTTATCAGGTAAGCATAAATTATGTTTTCTCTTGTTAAGTGTGTTCAGTCCACGGGTCATCCATTACTTATGGGATACCAATACCAAAGCTAAAGTACACGGATGATGGGAGGGACAAGGCAGGAACTTTAAACAGAAGGAACCACTGCCTGTAGAACCTTTCTCCCAAAAACAGCCTCCGAAGAAGCAAAAGTGTCAAATTTGTAAAATTTTGAAAAGGTATGAAGTGAAGACCAAGTTGCAGCCTTGCAAATCTGTTCAACAGAGGCCTCATTCTTAAAGGTACAGGTGGAAGCCACAGCTCTAGTGGAATGAGCTGTAATTCTTTCAGGGGGCTGCTGTCCAGCAGTCTCATAGGCTAAACGTATTATGCTACGAAGCCAAAAAGAGAGAGAGGTGGCCGAAGCCTTTTGACCTCTCCTCTGTCCAGAATAAACGACAAACAGAGAAGAAGTTTGCCGAAAATCTTTAGTTGCCTGTAAGTAGAACTTCAGGGCACGGACTACGTCCAGATTATGCAAAAGACGTTCCTTCTTTGAAGAAGGATTAGGACATAATGATGGAACAACAATCTCCTGATTGATATTCCTATTAGAAACAACCTTAGGTAAAAACCCAGGTTTAGTACGCAGAACTACCTTGTCTGAATGAAAAATCAGATAAGGAGAATCACAATGTAAGGCAGATAACTCAGAGACTCTCCGAGCCAAGGAAATAGCCATCAAAAACAGAACTTTCCAAGATAAAAGCTTAATATCAATGGAATGAAGGGGTTCAAACGGAACACCCTGAAGAACTTAAAGAACCAAGTTTAAGCTCCACGGAGGAGCAACAGTTTTAAACACAGGCTTAATCCTAGCCAAAGCCTGACAAAAAGCCTGGACGTCTGGGTTCTCTGCCAGACGTTTGTGTAAAAGAATAGACAGAGCAGAAATCTGCCCCTTTAACGAACTAGCGGATAAACCCTTTTTTAAACCCTCTTGTAGAAAAGACAATATCCTAGGAATCCTAACCTTACTCCATGAGTAACTCTTGGATTCACACCAATATAAATATTTACGCCATATCTTATGGTAAATTTTTCTGGTAACCGGTTTCCGAGCCTGTATTAATGTATCAATAACCGACTCCGAGAAACCACGCTTTGATAGAATCAAGCGTTCAATCTCCATGCAGTCAGCCTCAGAGAAATTAGGCTTGGATGGTTGAAAGGACCCTGAATTAGAAGGTCCTGCCTCAGAGGCAGAGACCATTGTGGACAGGATGACATGTCCACTAGGTCTGCATACCAGGTCCTGCGTGGCCACGCAGGCGCTATCAGAATCACCAATGCTCTCTCCTGTTTGATCCTGGCAATCAGACGAGGCAGCAACGGAAACGGTGGAAACACATAAGCCATGTTGAAAACCCAAGGGGCTGCTAGTGCATCTATCAGCACCGCTCCCGGGTCCCTGGACCTGGATCCGTAACACGGAAGCTTGGCGTTCTGGCGAGATGCCATGAGATCCAGTTCCGGTTCGCCCCAACGAAAAATCAGTTGAGCAAATAACTCCGGGTGAAGTTCCCACTCCCCCGGGTGAAAGGTCTGGCGACTTAGAAAGTCCGCCTCCCAGTTCTCCACGCCTGGGATGTAGATCGCTGACAGGTGGCAAGAGTGAGACTCTGCCCAGCGAATTATCTTTGAGACTTCTAACATCGCTAGGGAACTCCTGGTTCCCCCTTGATGATTGATGTAAGCCACAGTCGTGATGTTGTCCGACTGAAATCTGATGAACCTCAGTGTTGCTAACTGAGGCCAAGCTAGAAGAGCATTGAATATTGCTCTTAATTCCAGAATGTTTATTGGGAGGAGTTTCTCCTCCTGAGTCCACGATCCCTGAGCCTTCAGGGAATTCCAGATTGCGCCCCAGCCTAGAAGGCTGGCATCTGTTGTTACAATCGTCCAATCTGGTCTGCGAAAAGTCATTCCCTTGGACAGATGAATCCGAGACAACCACCAGAGAAGAGAATCTCTGGCCTCCTGGTCCAGATTTAGTAAAGGGGACAGATCTGAGTAATCCCCATTCCACTGACTCAGCATGCATAATTGCAGCGGTCTGAGATGCAGGCGCGCAAATGGCACTATGTCCATTGCCGCGACCATTAAGCCGATTACTTCCATGCACTGAGCTACTGATGGGCTTGGAATGGAATGAAGGACACGGCAAGCATTTAGGATTTTTGATAACCTGGACTCCGTCAGGTAAATCTTCATCTCTACAGAATCTATAAGAGTCCCTAGAAAGGGAACCCTTGTGAGTGGTAACAGAGAACTCTTTTCCATGTTCACTTTCCACCCATGCGACCTCAGAAATGCTAGAACTATCTCTGTATGAGACTTTGCATTTTGAAAACTTGACGCTTGTATCAGAATGTCGTCTAGGTACGGAGCCACCGCTATGCCTCGCGGTCTTAGTACCGCCAGAAGCGAGCCCAGAACCTTTGTAAAAATTATCGGAGCCGTAGCTAACCCGAAGGGAAGAGCTACAAACTGGTAATGCCTGTCTAGAAAGGCAAACCTTAGGTACCGATAATGATCTTTGTGAATCGGTATGTGAAGGTAGGCATCCTTTAAGTCCACTGTGGTCATATACTGACCCTCTTGGATCATGGGTAGGATGGTTCGAATAGTTTCCATTTTGAATGATGGAACTCTTAGGAACTTGTTTAAGATTTTTAGGTCCAAGATTGGTCTGAAGGTTCCCTCTTTCTTGGGAACCACAAACAGATTTGAGTAAAATCCTTGCCCTTGTTCCGTCCGCGGAACTGGGTGGATCACCCCCATTACTAGGAGGTCTTGTACACAGTGAAGAAAAGCCTCTTTCTTTATTTGGTTTGCTGATAACCTTGAAAGATGAAATCTCCCTTGTGGAGGAGAAGCTTTGAAGTCCAGAAGGTATCCCTGAGATATAATCTCCAACGCCCAGGGATCCTGAACATCTCTTGCACAAGCCAGGGTGAAGAGAGAAAGTCTGCCCCCCACTAGATCCGTTTCCGGATAGGGGGCCCTCTCTTCATGCTGTCTTAGGGGCAGAAGTAGGCTTTCTGGCCTGCTTGCCCTTGTTCCAGGACTGGTTGCTTTTCCAACCCTGTCTGTAACGAGCAGCAGTTCCTTCCTGTTTTGGAGCGGAGGAAGTTGATGCTGCTCCTGCCTTAAAATTACGAAAGGCACGAAAACTAGACTGTTTGGCCTTTGATTTGGCCCTGTCCTGAGGAAGGGTGTGACCCTTACCTCCAGTAATGTTAGCAATAATCTCCTTCAAGCCGGGCCCGAATAAGGTTTGCCCTTTGAAAGGAATATTAAGCAATTTAGATTTAGAAGTTACATCTGCTGACCAGGATTTAAGCTATAGCGCTCTGCGCGCCTGGATGGCGAATCCAGAGTTCTTAGCCGTTAGTTTGGTTAAATGCACAACGGCATCCGAAACAAATGCATTAGCTAGCTTAAGGGCTTTAAGCTTGTTCATAGTTTCATCCAATGGTGCTGTACGAATAGCCTCTTCCAGAGACTCAAACCAGAACGCCGCTGCAGCAGTGACGGGCGCTATGCATGCAAGGGGCTGTAATATAAAACCAACAAAAAGCACAAAGTTGGGAGAGAGATCAAAGATAACACCAATAGTTTCAATATTTTGTCCTCTGCTCTTAAAGGTCAGTATCTAAACTTTTAGACAGTCCACGGGTGGATGGGGAATACACACACTTCAATTCACTCTGTTATATTTATGTACATAACCAAGGGATCAAATGGTGTCTCACCACCAGCTATTGAGTTCGTTATGACTTTCGATAGTATCCCATAACAGAGGCTAAATCCGTAGTCGTCTGTTGAATCCTGATGTGCTGACCTGCAGAACCAGCGTGGAAAGTAGGAGGTGGAAAGCGCTGAGTTCCCAATCGACCAGGCGAAGGGGCGTGTTGTATACACGCTGACGTCCTATGCGTCGTTCAGCCAAATCCAAGCCTTGTTGCTAGGGGCGTATCGCCCAAGCGTAACCACTGTTTCCACCAATGAAAGAAGTCCAAAGTTCCGTCAGCTTACAAACGATAACCAAAAGAGTGAGGTAAACCCCGTAACTCACCGGGAGCTCAAGGTAAATAGAGGACTTGAAGGCAGGGCGCCGTTCGCTCAAGCAGGCAATAACCACTTGACCATAGAGAAGAACTGTGAGAGCGGACGGCAAAATGAATGTAAAATCAAAGTCTTTAATTCAGAAAGTTAAAATCTGATGGTACAAACAGCCAGAGAATAGCACACAAGCACCTGGGGTAGGCAAGCTTACGCGTTTCGGCTGTTAAGCCGTAATCATAGCATGAGGTAGCCTACACCAGGTGATACTTATATACATAAAACATCACAGGTTCAAAGGTTAAAACAACTCCCCCAGGTGAGTTAACACTTAGTGTGCCAGAAACCGGTCTTAGTGCAATGTTATTAACATAGCCTTACAAAATATTATTGACATGTAGAAAACATTGTTGAAATGTAGAAAACAGATAAATCCAAATAGTAAAGTGAAAGAATAATACTGTAGATATTATAGAACAATTTGTATGGTAACAAACAAACTAACAACAATAACAGCAAGATGTTAGAGCAACCAATTATAGGTATATAACATATGGAATAAATCTAAACCCTGAGCAACAAGTATAATATTATTGTTCTCAGTGCGTGGATTAACTAGGTCCCAAGGTAGTAATTTAAAAATAAATATATATACATATGCGTACGAGACTCATAGAGCACATATATATATAGAATCTACATACATACATATATGCTGGATGTATAGATAGAAATTGGTAAATTATACCATAAAATCTATCACACATATCAATATATCTGTGTGTTGCAATAAGCCTAGAATAAATACATACAGCATATACCCATGTGACCCAGACACAGGGCATCTAACAAGTGCAAAACTATGTCAGATAACTAGAACTGAATATACATAGCAGTGTTCTATGATATTAGTACCATACATTTTTTGTATAGCATAGCCTTACGTCTGGCATAAGAGGAATGTATTTCTATATATTGTTCAAATGGGAGATAATCCCCCACCAAGACAAATACTACTGGGTTGATTTTAGAAAAGGATATTCCATAGCTATCATAGGTGTACTTGTATGTATATATATATATATATATATCTACATGGAAGGAGAATAAAGTTGGGAGAATATATTGGGAGACTATATTAAGGAAAGGCAATAAAGTAACTAAAGTGGTAGAGATAGTAGTACTAGAACTATGGAGTGTTATTCCCAATAATTGATAAGGTCGAATTCGGAGTTAAGTCCATATGGGATCTTAGTCTCCAACTTAAATATCCACAACATCTCCCGTTTCCACAAGATGGTATCCCTATCACCTCCCCTTTTAGGGTAAGGAACCATATCAATAGGTTGCCAGGAGAATCAGGACAATTCCTTGTTGTGAATTACTGAGAAATGGTGCACCAATGGAGTAGAAGCTTTACCTACTCGTATGGTAGAGAGATGTTCTCTCACTCGAGACCTAACATCTCTTGTCGTAAGTCCTGTATATTGTTTGCCACATGCTGTGCACGTTATACAGTATATGACATATGTAGAAGTGCAATTAAGACAAAAATTAATATCATATACTTTGCCAGTTTTAGAAGATCTGAAAGTGTCAGATGTTATCAGGTACTCGCATGCCCCACATCTGGAGCTTCCGCACCTGTAAGACCCTTTATGGGTAAGCCATGAACTGGTTTGTAACGTTGGCTTCTTCAGGACCGTGGGTGACAAAATGTTTCCCAATGTCCGATTCCTACGGTAGGAGCATCTAACACCCTCTTGAACACAATCAATTAATCTTTCGTCCGCAACGAGCATCTTAAAATGATGTTTAACTATACTGCATATTTCATCGTACTGGGAGCTAAAATCAGTAACAAAAGTAACACCTTTTTGTGTTTTCCCATTCTTCTGTTTATCCTTGATTAATTCCGATCTATGCAGCCTAGTAACATCGTTAAAGGCCCTTTTAACAGTTTTACGTGGATAGCCTCTTTGTACCAAGCGTTTACTGACTTCTTCCATCTGGTACTGACAATCCATAGTGTCTGTGCAATTCCGTTTGACCCTAATCATCTGTCCCTTGGCTATCGCATAGGGTACGTGTTTAGGGTGGCAACTCCTTGCATGTAGCAGTGAGTTGCCAGATATGGGTTTTCTATAGAGACTGGTAGCAATTTTATTATCATGACTATCTATAATGTGTAATATCAAGAAAATTAATCCTGATTTTGTCTGCCTCATGAGTGAACTTCAAACCAATCTCATTCATATTGATGTATTTGGTAAACAATTCCAGATCTGTTTCACTACCACTCCAAATCATGATCACATCGTCAATAAACCAACGAAAAAAGGCTATATTTGGCCTATGGGGATTTCCATCTCCAAAGATGTGAGACAGCTCCCACCAACCCATAAATAGGTTGGCATAGGAGGGGGCAAACTTGGCCCCCATAGCTGTCCCACACCTCTGGAGATAGAAGGTGCCCTCAAATTCAAAAAAATTATGTGTTAGAAGAAATAAGGCCACCCTTAGAATGTATTTTTGGAAATCCTCAGAGAAATCTGACCATTCTTTAAGGAAGAATGTAATAGCTTCCATGCCTTTATCATGTGGAATGGACGTGTATAGTGCCGTGAGGTCAACCGTCACCCAACTATGTAGCGCACTGCTCCAGGTGAAATTATCCACCAAGCACATCAGATGTTTGGTATCTCTTAGGAAGCTCGGTAGAGCTACCACAAACGGTTGTAATATCATGTCTAGCCACTGGGAGAGGTGCTCAAAAAGAGACCCAATCCCACTGACTATGGGGCGACCTCTTACGTTCTGAAGGGATTTATGCACATAAAGGTGTTACTTTTGTTACTGATTTTAGCTCCCAGTACGATGAAATATGCAGTATAGTTAAACATCATTTTAAGATGCTCGTTGCGGACGAAAGATTAATTGATTGTGTTCAAGAGGGTGTTAGATGCTCCTACAGTAGGAATCGGACATTGGGAAACATTTTGTCACCCACAGTCCTGAAGAAGCCAACGTTACAAACCAGTTCATGGCTTACCCATAAAGGGTCTTACAGGTGCGGAAGCTCCAGATGTGGGGCATGCGAGTACTTGATAACATCTGACACTTTCAGATCTTCTAAAACTGGCAAAGTATATGATATTAATTTTTGTCTTAATTGCACTTCTACATATGTCATATACTGTATAACGTGCACAGCATGTGGCAAACAATATACAGGACTTACGACAAGAGATGTTAGGTCTCGAGTGAGAGAACATCTCTCTACCATACGAGTAGGTAAAGCTTCTACTCCATTGGTGCACCATTTCTCAGTAATTCACAACAAGGAATTGTCCTGCTTCTCCTGGCAACCTATTGATATGGTTCCTTACCCTAAAAGGGGAGGTGATAGGGATACCATCTTGGGGAAACGGGAGATGTTGTGGATATTTAAGTTGGAGACTAAGATCCCATATGGACTTAACTCCGAATTCGACCTTATCAATTATTGGGAATAACACTCCATAGTTCTAGTACTACTATCTCTACCACTTTAGTTACTTTATTGCCTTTCCTTAATATAGTCTCCCAATATATTCTCCCAACTTTATTCTCCTTCCATGTAGATATATATATATATATACATACAAGTACACCTATGATAGCTATGGAATATCCTTTTCTAAAATCAACCCAGTAGTATTTGTCTTGGTGGGGGATTATCTCCCATTTGAACAATATATAGAAATACATTCTTTTTATGCCAGACGTAAGGCTATGCTATGCAAAAATGTATGGTACTAATATCATAGAACACTGCTATGTATATTCAGTTCTAGTTATCTGACATAGTTTTGCACTTGTTAGATGCCCTGTGTCTGGGTCACATGGGTATATGCTGTATGTATGAATTTATTCTAGGCTTATTGCCACACACAGATATATTGATATGTGTGATAGATTTTATGGTATCATTTACCAATTTCTATCTATACATCCAGCATATATGTATGTATGTAGATTCTATATATATGTGCTCTATGAGTCTCGTACGCATATGTATATATATTTATTTTTAAATTACTACCTTGGGACCTAGTTAATCCACGCACTGAGAACAATAATATTATACTTGTTGCTCAGGGTTTAGATTTATTCCATATGTTATATACCTATAATTGGTTGCTCTAACATCTTGCTGTTATTGTTGTTAGTTTGTTTGTTACCATACAAATTGTTCTATAATATCTACAGTATTATTCTTTCCCTTTACTATTTGGATTTATCTGTTTTCTACATTTCAACAATGTTTTCTACATGTCAATAATATTTTGTAAGGCTATGTTAATTACATTGCACTAAGACCGGTTTCTGGCACACTAAGTGTTAACTCACCTGGGGGAGTTGTTTTAACCTTTGAACCTGTGATGTTTTATGTATATAAGTATCACCTGGTGTAGGCTACCTCATGCTATGATTACGGCTTAACAGCCGAAACGCGTAAGCTTGCCTACCCCAGGTGCTTGTGTGCTATTCTCTGGCTGTTTGTACCATCAGATTTTAACTTTCTGAATTAAAGACTTTGATTTTACATTCATTTTGCCGTCCGCTCTCACAGTTCTTCTCTATGGTCAAGCTGTAATATAAAACCTTGTTGAACATTTTCTTAAGGTAACCTTCTAATTTTTTATCCATTGGATCTGAGAAAGCACAACTATCCTCCACCGGAATAGTGGTACGCTTGGCTAAAGTAGAAACTGCTCCCTCCACCTTAGGGACCGTCTGCCATAAGTCTCGTGTGGTGGCGTCTATTGGGAACATATTTCTAAATATCGGAGGAGGGGAAAAAGGCACACCGGGTTTATTCCACTCCTTGCTAATAATCTCTGTAAGCCTTTTAGGTATAGGAAAAACGTCAGTACACACCAGTACCGCAAAGTATTTATCCAGCCTACATAATTTCTCTGGGATTGCAACCGTGTCGCAATCATTCAGAGCCGCTAATACCTCCCCTAGGAATACACGGAGGTTCTCAAGCTTAAATTTAAAATTTTATATTTCTGAATCCGGTCTCCCTGGATCAGATCCGTCACCCACAGAATGAAGCTCTCCGTCCTCATGTTCTGCAAATTGTGACGCAGTGTCAGACATGGCCCTCATATCATCAGCGCGCTCTGTCCTTAACCCAGAGCTATCGCGCTTGCCTCTTAACTCAGGCAAATTAGATAATACTTCTTTCATAACATTAGCCATATCTTGTAAAGTGATTTGTAAGTGCCTTGATGTACTTGGCGCCACAATCTCACGCACCTCCTGAGCGGGAGGCGAAGGTACTGACACGTGAGGAGAGTTAGGCGGCATAACTTCCCCCTTGTTGTCTGGTGATAATTTCTTTACCGGTAAAGACAGACTTTTATTTAAAGTAACATCAATACAATTGGTACACATATTTCTATTGGGCTCCACATTTGCCTTTAAACATAATGAGCAAGCAGATTCATCTGTGTCAGACATGTTTAAACAGACTAGCAATGAAGCTATCAAGCTTGGAAATTTCTTTCAATAAGTTTACAAGCAATATAAAAAAACGCTGCAGCGCTTTTAAAAACACAAAAAAACTGTCACAGTTGAAATAACAATGAACTAATACAGTTATAGCAACCAATTTTTAACAGTAAATGTATGAAATTAGCAGAGGATTGCACCCATTAGCAAAAGGATGATTAACCCCTCAATACCCAAAACGGATAATCAATTTAAGATTTAACGCCTTTCTCACAGTCAAACACACTGTCACAGGTCTGCTGTGACTGATTACCTCCCTCAAAAATGAATTTTGAAGACCCCTGAGCTCTCTGGAGACGTCCTGGATCAAAGAGGAAGAAGCAGGAAGACTGTGCTAGAATTTTAACTGCGCAACAAGGCGCTAAAAAAGGTCCCTCCCACTCATATTACAACAGTGGGAGACCTAATATAACGGTTTCTATGCAGAAATATAGAAACCGTTATATTAGGTTTCCAGTGTTATGCAAAGTTATCACTAAGCCTGCTACCAGTCGCTTCTACTGCAGTTAAGGCTCATACATTTATTTCAGTACTAACAGTATTTAAAGTCAAATTCTAGTCCCTAGAAAATAACTCAACTGCGCATACATTTATCAGCCTGATACCAGTCGCTACTACTGCATTAAAGGCTGTACTTATCTCATATGGGTAACAGCAGTGTTTTCTTAGTCAATTCCATTCCTAGAAAATATTTTACTGCACATACCTCATTTGCGGGGGACCCCGCATGCTATTCCCTTCTCTGAAGTTACCCCACTCCTCAGAATGTGCGAGAACAGCCAGTGGATCTTAGTTACGTCTGCTAAGATCATAGAAAAACGCAGGCAGATTCTTCTTCTAAATACTGCCTGAGAGAACAAACAGCACACTCCGGTGCTATTTTAAAATAATAAACTTTTGATTGAAGAATATTAAGTAAAAAACTCCTATCTCCTCTCACAACCTCCTTTGTTGAGACTTGCAAGAGAATGACTAGATATGACACGTGAGGGGAGGAGCTATATAGCAGCTCTGCTTGGGTGATCCTCTTGCAACTTCCTGTTGGGAAGGAGAATATATCCCATAAGTAATGGATGACCCGTGGACTGAACACACTTAACAAGAGAAATATAAAATTATATCTAAAATTCATAGATGTGCATGTCAATTTCCATTAGAAGAATTTCTGCAAAATACTTATGTTTGCTACTTGGAAAATTAAATTACACCTTTTTTGTGCACACAACCTGCCCCCAAACAGCAGCAGGAAGCATAGACGTGCAATCTACTTCTAAGGAAAGCCAACAACATAGACAAGACGAGATTAGGCACGAATGAAACTACTGCTGTATAATTAGTAGTAGAAGAAAAGTTACAAAAGCTGTTAAATAACGTTTCACAACGGGAGAGTCCTAGATAGGGGCTTGAGCTAACATACATTACACTAGGAACTCACGGGTTAAAAAAAAAAGAAAAGAAGAAGTAGTAGGCAAGAAAGAATGTGGGGTTTTTCCTAAATGTGACATACAATGAAGCAGTAATGGGACGGTATAGATTGTGTGTGTACATTCAGAATTTGAGAGCAGTCCATTAGTAGTTTCTGAACATATCTGATAAAGAACCCCTATTTATCTAGAGCACCCTCATCAACGTAGCTTACAGGCTTTTCTAGAAACCAGCAAGGTAGGTCCCAAACACAGGAGATATGTATCTCTTTTATAGGGACATACTAATGGAATAGGTAAATGCTTTAATGTGCGAGCATTTTGTCAATGTACCAACGCACTGCATGTATTTCCATGAATAAACCAACAAAAGGTTTAAACACATAGTTAAAGTAAAATATGTCATGGGGATTGCCAGACAGCCAACCAGGAGTACCACATAGCTGCCTATCAACAGCTATTAAACAGCTAAGAAGCAAAAGTACTCTGCCTCTCCCCAGAGCAGACTTTGCAGTAGTGCAATAATCAAGTGTTCTAGCATAAATGACAGTTTTGCTTTTTCATTATTATGTCCCTTAAACCAAAAGCTGTAATAAAAACCCTATTATCAGTTTTCAGTACTTGCTGGATGTTCCCATGAAGTGGGTGCCAAATAATCCCCTTTGCTGTTTATACGTAAGGGGATTCTATTCAGTGATAAATTCTAACATCATAGAATAGAAAATAGCATAATTTCTCTGCCTTTCTTGCAGTGTATTATATTTACAGATTGTACTGAGAATGCCTCTTTAATTATTTCATGTTATTAAGTGTTACCCCTCCCCAATTTTGGAAGGAAAATATTTACAAAATGCACAAAACCAAAATGAAACTAACCAAAGGGAAAACCTTCCATATACTTTCAATTTGAAAGCTTCCTTAATGACTTTCTTTAATCCCCCATTAGCATGCAATGCTCCGTAACTCTCCAATTACATTAACAATTTTGCATAGCAAAAATGTATTTCGAAATTTCACAATCTTGATTAATTTCCATCATTGCAGCAATATTGGCACAGAAGGGGAATTAAAAACAAAGTGCTGAGAGGACACTACTTGCTCCAGTCATTTAAGCTGACCACATGCATCAATAAATAAGACTTTACTGACATATTTGTATGTGCTGATGTTTACCTCAGGCTTTTGGATAAGTTTATTAATATTACATTTTCAGAAAAACTAAGGGTTAGGGCAGTTCACATAACAATATACACAAGAAACACATTTGTAATGAAAAAAGAAACTACAATTATACTATATACATTACTTTACAGTAAAGATAACATTAATAATGAATAGAGGCTTTGTTCCACCGTATGTGGAGTGGGTAGGGACTTATCAGAAGACTTTAGGTAACCCTGTCCTCTTAGCACTTTCCCCTTGTAGTAGTTTCAGTTCAATATGCAGCCAAGCTAGCACGTATCTGGAGAGTAAAGAAGAGGATGAAAGTATCAACTCTGTGAAGTGTAAAGGAAATAAACAGAGATGTCACGATGGATCCTTAAAGTGATGGTAAATTTCAGACTTTAAAAATGTTGCAATGAAAAATATATTAGTGTACAAGCAAAACTGCATATATGTTTTTGTATTTATTTTTTTTAAAGTATATATTGTATTTTTTATTTTTTTATTATTAATAATTATTTTTATTTATTTTTTATAATGAAAGAGTTATAATCCTAGTTGGTATCTTTTGTTCCTCCACCTCCCTTTATTTTCTCTTTTGGCTCAAAAAGACAAACCAAATTGAAGTAGCAGCAGCCAAACCAGCAATAGAAACTGCTTGCCTAAAAATAATACCTACTTGCTGAAAAGCTCTCCTATGAAAGGATTCTCACTTTCTATCTAAAAAGTATTTAAAAGGAAGAACTATATTACAAAGGGATAGTAGAACGCTTAGCCAATGTTGAAATGGCCCCATCAACTTTAGAAATAGTTTCCCAAAGTTCAATATTAGAAGTCGGTAAGGAAACATTTGGACAAAAGAGATTACATGGTTCAGCCCAATCCCTAGACTGCATCAGAGACAGGAAAACACCTCAGGAGGTTTAACCCCTTAATGACAACTGACGTACCAGGTACGTCATGCATTAACAAGCAGTTAATGACAATGGACGTACCTGGTACGTCAGTTGTCTAACAGAGTGCTGGAAGTGATCACAATCACTTCCAGCAGCTCTGAGGGTATTGCAGTGATGCCTCGATATGGAGGCATCCTGCAATACCCCTTTACAAGACTCCGATGCAGAGAGAGCCACTCTGTGGCCCTCTCTGCACCGGTAGTGATGGTGCCGATGGTGCCTTTGTCCGGTGGGAGGAGGGAGCGCGTGCGCGCGTGCACGATGCGCGTGCGTGCACGATGCGCGCACATGCACGGGTGTGTGTGCACGTGCAGGTGCACATGCGCGCATTAGCCACACTGACACCAATGAAAAAGGAAGGGGAAAAAAAGTTATTTTTTTTTTTTTTTTACATTTAAAAGGATCTGGGAGGGGGAGGGGGAGGGGGAGGGGGTGGGGGTATTGTGGGGGGGCTGCTACACACCAGAAATAATTAAACATACAAATAAAAGTTATAAATAAAATTAAAATAATTTGGTTTGTGGGGCCAAACTGGGTACTGGCAGACAGCTGCCAGTACCCAAGATGGCGGCAATTAGGTAGGGGAGAGGGTTAGAGAGCTGGAGGGGGGATCAGGGAGGTTGGTGCTAAGGCAGGGGTCCATCACAACTAAAATATTTTATAATTTTTATTTAAAAAAAAAAAAAACAACTCTTTTATTTAGTACTGGCAGACTTTCTGCCGGTGCTTAAGATGGCGGTAACAATTGTGGGGTGGGGGAGGGAAGAGAGCTGTTTGGGAGGGATCAGGGGGTGGGATGTGTCAGGTGGGAGGCTGATCTCTAAAATTAACCCTGCAAGCTCCCTACAAGCTACCTAATTTAATCCCTTCACTGCTGGGCATAATTCACGTGTGGTGCGCAGCAGCATTTAGCGGCCTTCTAATTACCAAAAAGCAACGCCAAAGCCATATAAATCTGCTATTTCTGAACAAAGGGGATCCCAGAGAAGCTTTTACAACAATGTCTGCCATAATTGCACAAGCTGTTTGTAAATAATTTCAGTGAGAACCCTAAAATTGTGAAAAATGTAAAGTTTTTTTTTTTATTTGCTCGCATTTGGCGGTGAAATGGTGGCATAAAATATACCAAAATGGGCCTAGATGAATACTTGGGGTTGTCTACTACACTAAAGCTAAAATTAACCCCTTCACTCCTGGGCATAAAACATGTGTGGTGCGCAGCGGTATTTAGCGGCCTTCTAATTACCAAAAAGCAACCACAAAGCCATATAAGTCTGTTATTTCTGAAAAAGGGGATCCCAGAGAAGCATTTACAACCATTTGTGCCATAATTGCAGAAGCTGTTTGTAAATAATTTCAGTGGGAAACCTAAAGTTTGTGACAAAATTTGTGAAAAAGTGAACTTTTTTTTTTTTTTTTATCGCATTTGGCGGTGAAATAGTGGCATGAAATATACCAAAATGGGCCTAGATCAATACTTTGGGATGTCTTCTAAAACAAAATATATACATGTCAAGGGATATTCAGGTATTCCTGACAGATATCAGGGTTCCAAAGTAACTAGCGCTAATTTTGAAAAAAAAGTGGTTTGGAAATAGCAAAGTGCTACTTGTATTTATTGCCCCATAAATTGCAAAAAAGCAAAGAACACTTAAACATTGGGTATTTCTAAACACAGGACAAAATTTATAAGCTATTTAGCATGGGTGTTTTTTGGTGATTGTAGATGTGTAACAGATTTTGGGGGTCAAAGTTAGAAAAAGTTTGTTTTTTTCCATTTTTTCCTCATATTTTATCTTTTTTTTTTTTTTAGTAAATTATAAGATATGATGAAAATAATGGTATCTTTAGAAAGTCCATTTAATGACGAGGAAAACTGTATATAATATGTGTGGGTACAGTAAACGAGTAAGAGGAAAATTACAGCTAAACGCAAACACTGCAGAAATGTAAAAATAGCCATTGTCATTAAGGGTAAGAAAATTGAAAAATGGTCCGGTCATTAAGGGGTTAACCATAGATTTCTAAAATAAGTCTAAACGATTTACAGATTTCAGCAACCGTAGAGTTTTTAACCTCTAAAATAAGCAAAAAACAAATTTCTTTCTCTTGTGGTGTATCCAGTCCACAGGTTCATCCATTACTTGTGGGATATTCTCCTTCCCAACAGGAAGTTGCAAGAGGACACCCAATGCAGAGCTGTCTATATAGCTCCTCCCCTAACTGCCACCCCCAGTCATTCGACCGAAGACAAGCAAGAAAAAGGAGAAACTATAAGGTGCAGTGGTGACTGTAGTTTAAAAATAAAAAACACCTGCCTTAAAGTGACAGGGCGGGCCGTGGACTGGATACACCACAAGAGAAACAAATTTATCAGGTAAGCATAAATTTTGTTTTCTCTTGTAAGGTGAATCCAGTCAACGGGTTCATCCATTACTTGTGGGATACCAATACCAAAGCTTTAGGACACGGATGAAGGGAGGGACAAGGCAGGAACTTAAACGGAAGGCACCACTGCCTGCAAGACCTTTCTCCCAAAAATAGCCTCAGAGGAAGCAAAAGTATCAAATTTGTAGAATTTAGAAAAAGTATGAAGCGAAGACCAAGTCGCCGCTTTACAAATCTGTTCAACAGAGGCCTCATTTTTAAAAGCCCATGTGGAAGCTACCGCTCTAGTGGAATGAACTGTAATTCTTTCAGGAGGCTGCTGGCCAGCAGTCTCATAAGCTAAACGGATTATGCTTCTCAGCCAAAAAGAAAGAGAAGATGCCGAAGCCTTTTGGCCTCTCCTCTGTCCAGAGTAGACAACAAACAATGCAGATGTTTGACGAAAATCCTTAGTAGCTTGTAAATAAAACTTTAAAGCACGAACCACGTCAAGATTGTGTAATAGATGTTACTTCCTTGAAGAAGGATTAGGACACAGTGACGGAACTACAATCTCCTGATTGATATTCTTATTAGATACCACCTTAGGAAGAAATCCAGGATTGGAACGCAACACTACGTTATCTGTATGGAATATCAGATAAGGGGAATCACACTGTAAGGCAGATAACTCTGAAACTCTTCGAGCCGAGAGATAGCTACCAAAAACAGAACTTTCCAAGATAAAAGCTTGATATCTATGGAATGCAGAGGCTCAAACGAAACCCCTTGAAGAACTTTAAGAACTAAATTTAAACTCCATGGCGGAACAACAGGTTTAAACACAGGCTTGATTCTAACTAAAGCCTGACAAAACGCATGAACGCCTGGAACATCTGCCAGACGCTTGTGCAGAAGAATAGACAGAGCAGAAATCTGTCCCTTTAAGGAACTAGCTGAAAATCCCTTCTCCAATCCTTCTTGGAGAAAGGATAATATCCTAGGAATCCTGACTTTACTCCATGAGTAACCCTTGGATTCACACCAATGAAGATATTTACACCATATCGTATGATAGATTTTCCTGGTGACAGGCTTTCGAGCCTGAATTAAGGTATCAATGACCGATTCAGAGAAACCACGTTTTGATAAAATCAAGCATTCAATCTCCAAGCAGTCATCCGCAGAGAAATTAGATTTGGATGTTTGAATGGACCTTGGAGTAGAAGGTCCTGCCTCAGCGGCAGAGTCCATGGTGGAAGGGATGACATGTCCACCAGATCTGCATACCAAGTCCTGCGTGGCCACGCAGGTGCTATCAAAATCACAGAAGCGCTCTCCTGCTTGATCTTTGCAATCAGACGAGCAAGGAGAGGAAATGGTTGGAACACATAAGCCAGGCTGAAGGACCAGGGCACTGCTAGAGCATCCATCAGCGCTGCCTGGGGATCCCTTGACCTGGACCCATAACAGGGAAGCTTGACGTTCTGACGAGACGCCATCAGATCCACTTCTGGTTTGCCCCATAGTTGAATCAGCTGGGAAAATACCTCCGGATGGAGCTCCCACTCCCCCGGATTTAAAGTCTGCCGACTTAGAAAATCCACCTCCCAGTTCTCTACTCCTGGGATATGGAAAGCTGAGAGATGGCAAGAGTGAACCTCTGCCCATAGAATTATCTTTGAAACCTCCAACATTGCCAGGGGGCTTCTTGTCCCCCCCTGATGGTTGATATAGGCTACAGTCGTGATATTGTCCGACTGAAATCTGATGAACCTGACCGCAGCTAGTTGAGGCCAAGCCTGAAGAGCACTGAATATCGCTCTCAGTTCCAGAATGTTTATCGGAAGGAGCAGAGGGGACAAATCTGTGTAATCCCCATTCCACTGATTGAGCATGCAAAGTTGCAGTGGTCTGAGATGTAGACGGGCAAACGGATCTATGTCCATTGCCGCTACCATTAGGCCGATTACTTCCATACACTGAGCCACTGACGGCCGAGAAGTGGAATGAAGAGCACGGCAGGAAGTTAGAAGCTTTGATAACCTGACCTCTGTCAGAAAAAATTTCATTTCTACTGAATCTATCAGTGTTCCTAGGAAGGAAACTCTTGTGAGAGGGGAGAGAGAACTCTTTTCTTCGTTCACCTTTCACCCGTGAGACCTCTGAAAGGCCAGAACAATGTCCGTATGGGACTTGGTGATTTGAAAAGTCGACGCCTGTATCAGAATGTCGTCTAGGTAAGGAGCCACCGCTATGCCCCGTGGCCTTAGAACCGCCAGTAGGGACCCTAGAACCTTCGTAAAGATTCTTGGTGCCGTGGCAAACCCGAAGGGAAGAGCCACAAACTGGAAATGCCTGTCTAAGAAGGCAAACCTGAGGAACTGATGATGATCTCTGTGAATCGGAATGTGGAGATAAGCATCCTTTAAGTCCACAGTAGTCATATATTGACCCTCCTGGATCATAGGGAGGATGGTTCGGATAGTCTCCATCTTGAAGGATGGGACCCTGAGAAATTTGTTTAGGATCTTGAGATCCAAGATTGGTCTGAAAGTTCCCTCTTTTTTGGGAACTATAAACAGATTTGAATAGAAGCCCTGCCCCTGTTCCTCCCTTGGAACTGGGTGGATCACTCCCATAACCAGCAGGTCTTGAATACAATGTAAGAATGCCTCTCTCTTTATCTGGTTTACAGATATTTGTGAGAGATGAAATCTCCCCTTTGGAGATGAAGCTTTGAAGGCCAGAAGATATCCCTGGGAAACAATCTCTAATGCCCAGGGATCCTGGACGTCTCTTGCCCAAGCCTGAGCGAAGAGAGAGAGTCTGCCCCCCACTAGATCCGGTCCCGAATCGGGGGCTACTCCTTCATGCCGTCTTAGAGGCAGCCGCAGGTTTCTTGGCCTGCTTCCCCTTGTTCCAAGCCTGGTTAGGACTGGGCGAAATTTCCCAATTGTTTTGCATTAGAGGAAACTGAAGCTGCGCCACTCTTGAAGTTTCGAAAGGAACGAAAATTATTCTGTTTGGTCCTTAACTTATTGGACCTATCCTGAGGAAGGGCGTGACCTTTTCCTCCAGTAATATCAGAAATGATCTCCTTCAGACCGGGCCAGAATAGGGTCTGTCCCTTGAAGGGGATGTTAAGAAGCTTAGACTTTGAAGTAACTTAGACTTTGAAGTAACGTCTGCTGACCAGGACTTAAGCCATAGCGCCCTACGCGCCAAAATGGCAAAACCTGAATTCTTAGCCGTTAGCTTGGCTAAATGAAAAATGGCGTCAGAAATAAAGGAGTTCGCTAACTTAAGAGCTTTAATCCTGTCTAGAATATCGTCTAACGGGGTCTCCACCTGTAGAGCCTCCTCAAGAGACTCAAACCAAAAAGCCGCTGCAGCAGTAACTGGGGCAATGCATGCAAGAGGCTGGAGAAGAAAACCTTGATGTATAAAACTTTTCTTAAGGAGACCCTCCAATTTTTTATCCATAGGATCTAGGAAAGCACAACTGTCCTCGACGGGGATAGTTGTATGCTTAGCTAGGGTGGAGACTGCTCCCTCCACCTTAAGAACCGTCTGAAACGAGTCCCGTATGGTGGCATCTATGGGAAACATTTTTTTAAAAGCAGGAGGGGGAGAGAACAGCACACCTGGTCTATCCCATTCCTTAGTAATAATTTCTGAAAACCTCTTAGGGACTGGAAAAACATCGGTGTAAACAGGTACTGCAAAGTATTTGTCCATTTTACACAATTTCTCTGGAACCACAATGGGGTCACAGTCATCCAGAGTCGATAAAACCTCCCTAAGCAATAAGCCGAGGTGTTCAAGCTTAAATTTAAACACTGTCATCTCAGAATCAGACTGAAGTAACGCCTTCCCTGAGTCTGAAATGTCACCCACAGATAGAAGCTCACCTGCCTCAACTTCTGAGCATTGTGAGGGTATATCGGACACAGGCAATAAAGCGTCAGAAAGCTCTGTATTAATTCTAGCCCCAGAGCTGTCTCGCTTTCCTTGTAGCCCTGGCAGTTTGGAGAATACCTCTGTGAGGGTAGCATTCATAACTGCCGCCATGTCCTGTAAGGTAAAAGAATTAAACGCGCTAGATGTACTTGGCGTCACTTGAGCGGGAATTATAGGTTCTGACACATGGGGAGAGTTATATGGCATAATCTCCCTCTTTTCAGTCAGAGAATCCCCTGGAGATAAAACTTTAAGCGCCATAATATGGTCTTTATAGTTTAGAGAATTTCAGTACATTTGGTACACATTCTAAGAGGGGGTTCCACAATGGCTTCCAAGCATATTGAACAAGGAGTTTCCTCTATGTCAGACATGTTTAACAAACTAGTAATGAGACAAGCAAGGTTGGAAAACACTTTAATAAAGGTGAAACAGCAATTAAACAAAAACGTTACTGTGCCTTTAAGAGAAAAAAACTAGCACTTAAACTGCAAAACAGTGAAAAAATACAGTAAAATCTTTGAAATTTTTACAGTGTGAATAAGGGACTAAAGCAGCATTGCACCCACTTGCAAATGGATGATTAACCCCTTAGGCCCCAAACCGGATTTAAAAAAGTTAAAAACGTTAAAAATCAATTGAGCACCATGCCACAGCTCTGCTGAGGCTCCTACCTGCCCTTAAATACGATTTTGTGCGGAAATAACCCCTTTGAAATGGTTCTCAGATGCCAGAGGACTCTTCTAGGGAAGCTGGAAGTCTCAGTCTGTATTAAAACTGCGCAGTTAGAGTGCTGAAATAGGCCCCTCCCACCATGTACTGGATGTCAGAGGGGCCTTAAGAAAATACTCCTAGGAGTATCTGACTAGCCATGTGGAAACTAGGCCCCAAATAAAGACTTATCTCCCTCAGAGAAAAAACGTCCTATTTATTAAATCATGTAAACGTTTTACCCTGTGATCCCAGTCGCTGTTAAATCACTGCATCAGGCTTATCTCAAATACACAAGGCTCTGTCAGCATTTTCTAGAACTTATTTCTCTCTCTAGAAATAAAAATACTGAACATACCTCAAAGCAGGTAATCTGCAGGCCGTTCCCCCAACTGAAGATTTCCCATATTCAGCAGTTATGTGTGAGAACAGCAATGGAGATTAGTTACAAACCGCCAAGATCATCAAATCTCCAGGCAGAATTCTTCTAATTTCTGCCTGAGAGAAAAACAGTACAACGCCGGTACCGTTTAAAAATAACAAACTCTTGATTGAAGGTAAAACTACACTAAGTCACCACGTATCTCTTGATACTTCCTTTCTTGTCGAGAGTTGCAAGAGAATGACTGGGGGTGGCAGTTAGGAGAGGAGCTATATAGAGAGCTCTGCTGTGGGTGTCCTCTTGCAACTTCCTGTTGGGAAGGAGAATATCCCACAAGTAATGGATGAAACTGTGGACTGGATACACCTTACAAGAGAAACATAATTTATGTAAGAACTTACCTGATAAATTAATTTCTTTCATATTGGCAAGAGTCCATGAGCTAGTGACATATGATATATACAATCCTACCAGGAGGGGCAAAGTTTCCCAAACCTCAAAATGCCTATAAATACACCGCTCACCACACCCACAATTCAGTTTAACGAATAGCCAAGCAGTGGGGTGATAAAGAAAGGAGTAGAAAGCATCAACAAAGGAAATTTGGAAATAATTGAGCTTTATACAAAAAATCATAACCACCATAAAAAGGGTAGGCCTCATGGACTCTTGCCAATATGAAATAAATGAATTTATCAGGTAAGTTCTTACATAAATTATGTTTTCTTTTATGTAATTGGCAAGAGTCCATGAGCTAGTGACATATGGGATATCAATACCCAAGATGTGGAGTCTTCCACTCAAGAGTCACTAGAGAGGGAGGGAATAAAAATAAAAACAGCCATATTCCGCTGAAAAAAATAATCCACAACCCAAAAAAATAAGTTTATTTTAATTTTTGAAAGAAAAACTCTTAAATCAAAAGCAGAAGAATCAAACTGAAACAGCTGCCTGAAGAACTTTTCTACCAAAAACTGCTTCCGAAGAAGCAAAAACATCAAAACGGTAGAATTTAGTAAATGTATGCAAAGAGGACCAAGTTGCCGCTTTGCAAATCTGATCAACTGAAGCTTCATTCTTAAAAGCCCACGAAGTGGAGACTGATCTAGTAGAATGAGCTGTAATTCTCTGAGGCGGGGCCTGACCCGACTACAAATAAGCTTGATGAATCAAAAGTTTCAACCAAGAAGCCAAGAAAATAGCAGAAGCCTTATGACCATTCCTAGGACCAGAAAATAAAACAAATAGACTGGAAGTCTTCCTGAAATCTTTAGCAGCTTCCATATAATATTTCAAAGCTCTTACCACATCCAAAGAATGTAAGGATCTCTCCAAAGAATTCTAAGGATTAGGACACAAGGAAGGGACAACAATTTCTCTACTAATGTTGTTAAAATTCACAACCTTAGGTAAAAATTGAAAAGAAGTCCGCAAAACTGCCTTATCCTGATGAAAAATCAGAAAAGGAGACTCACAAGAAAGAGCAGATAACTCAGAAACTCTTCTAGCAGAAGAGATGGCCAAAAGAAACAACACTTTCCAAGAAAGTAGTTTAGTGTCCAAAGAATGCATAGGCTCAAATGGAGGAGCCTGTAAAGCCTTCAGAACCAAATTAAGACTCGGAGGAGAAATTGATTTAATAACAGGCTTAATACGAACTAAAGCCTGTACAAAACAGTGTATATCAGGAAGTATAGCAATCTTTCTGTGAAATAAAACAGAAAGAGCGGAGATTTGTCCTTTCAGACAAACCCTTATCCAAACCATCCTGAAGAAACTGCAAAATTCTAGGAATTCTAAAAGAATGCCAGGAGAATTTATTAGAAGGACACCATGAAATGTAAGTCTTCCAAACTCTATAATAAATCTTTCTAGAGACAGATTTACGAGCTTGTAACATAGTATTAATCACTGAGTCAGAGAAACCTCTATGACTTAGTACTAAGCGTTCAATTTCCATACCTTCAAATTTAATGATTTGAGATCCTGATGGAAAAAACATAATTTATGTAAGAACTTACCTGATAAATTCATTTCTTTCATATTAGCAAGAGTCCATGAGCTAGTGACGTATGGGATATACATTCCTACCAGGAGGGGCAAAGTTTCCCAAACCTCAAAATGCCTATAAATACACCCCTCACCACACCCACAAATCAGTTTAACGAATAGCCAAGAAGTAGGGTGATAAGAAAAAAATGCGAAAGCATATAAAATAAGGAATTGGAATAATTGTGCTTTATACAAAAAAATCATAACCACCTCAAACAAGGGTGGGCCTCATGGACTCTTGCTAATATGAAAGAAATGAATTTATCAGGTAAGTTCTTAAATAAATTATGTTTTCTTTCATGTAATTAGCAAGAGTCCATGAGCTAGTGACGTATGGGATAATGAATACCCAAGATGTGGATCTTCCACGCAAGAGTCACTAGAGAGGGAGGGATAAAATAAAGACAGCCAATTCCGCTGAAAAATAATCCACACCCCAAAACAAAGTTTAAATGTTATAATGAAAAAAACTGAAATTATAAGCAGAAGAATCAAACTGAAACAGCTGCATGAAGTACTTTTCTACAAAAACTGCTTCAGAAGAAGAAAACGCATCAAAATGGTAGAATTTAGTAAAAGTATGCAAAGAAGACCAAGTTGCTGCTTTGCAAATCTGATCAACCGAAGCTTCATTCCTAAATGCCCAGGAAGTAGAGACTGACCTAGTCGAATGAGCTGTAATCCTTTGAGGCAGAGTTCTACCCGACTCAACATAAGCATGATGAATCAAGGACTTTAACCAAGATGCCAAAGAAATGGCAGAAGCCTTTGGACCTTTCCTAGAACCAGAAAAGATAACAAATAGACTAGAAGTCTTTCGGAAATCTTTAGTAGCTTCAACATAATATTTCAAAGCTCTAACTACATCCAAAGAATGCAACGATCTTTCCTTAGAGTTCTTAGGATTAGGACACAACGAAGGAACCACAATTTCTCTACTAATGTTGTTAGAATTCACAACCTTAGGTAAAAATTTAAATGAAGTTCGCAAAACCGCCTTATCCTGATGAAAAATCAGAAAAGAAGACTCACAAGAAAGAGCAGATAATTCAGAAACTCTTCTAGCAGAAGAGATGGCCAAAAGAAACAAAACTTTCCAAGAAAGTAATTTAATATCCAGCGAATGCATAGGTTCAAACGGAGGAGCATGAAGAGCCCCCAGAACCAAATTCAAACTCCAAGGAGGAGAAATTGACTTAATGACAGGTTTTATACGAACCAAAGCCTGTACAAAACAATGAATATCAGGAAGATTACCAATCTTTCTGTGAAAAAGAACAGACAGAGCAGAGATTTGTCCTTTCAAGGAACTTGCAGACAAACCTTTATCCAAACCATCCTGAAGAAACTGTAAAATTCTAGGGATTCTAAAAGAATGCCAAGAAAAATGATGAGAAGAACACCAAGAAATGTAAGTCTTCCAGAATTGATAATATATCTTCCTAGAAACAGATTTACGAGCCTGTAACATAGTATTAATTACGGAGTCAGAGAAACCTCTATGACTGAGAATCAAGCGTTCAATCTCCATACCTTCAAATTTAAGGATTTGAGATCCTCATGGAAAAAAGGACCTTGCGATAGAAGGTCTGGTCTTAACGGAAGAGACCACGGTTGGCAAGTAGCCATCCGGACAAGATCCGCATACCAAAACCTGTGAGGCCATGCTGGAGCCACCAGCAGAACAAACGAACGCTCCTTTAGAATCTTGGAAATCACTCTTGGAAGAAGAACTAGAGGCGGAAAGATATAGGCAGGATGATACTTCCAAGGAAGTGACAATGCATCCACTGCTTCCGCCTGAGGATCCCTGGATCTGGACAGATACCTGGGAAGCTTCTTGTTTAGATGAGAAGCCATCAGATCTATTTCTGGAAGTCCCCACATTTGAACAATCTGAAGAAATACCTCTGGGTGAAGAGACCATTCGCCCAGATGTAATGTTTGGCGACTGAGATAATCCGCTTCCCAATTGTCTATACCTGGGATATGAACCGCAGAAATTAGACAGGAGCTGGATTCCGCCCATACAAGTATTTGAGATACTTCTTTCATAGCCAGAGGACTGTGAGTCCCTCCTTGATGATTGACATATGCCACGGTTGTGACATTGTCTGTCTGAAAACAAATGAACGACTCTCTCGTTAGAAGAGGCCACGACTGAAGAGCTCTGAAAATCGCACGGAGTTCCAAAATGTTGATTGGTAATCTCGCCTCCTGAGATTCCCAAACCCCTTGTGCTGTCAGAGACCCCCATACAGCTTCCCAACCTGTCAGACTTGCATCTGTTGAGATCACAGTCCAGGTCGGAAGAACAAAAGAAGCCCCCTGAACTAAACGATGATGGTCGGTCCAATACGTTAGAGAGTGTCGTACAATCGGTTTTAAAGATATTAATTGTGATATCTTTGTATAATCCTTGCACCACTGGTTCAGCATACAGAGCTGAAGAGGTCGCATGTGAAAACGAGCAAAGGGGATCGCGTCCGATGCAGCAGTCATAAGACCTAGAATTTCCATGCATAAGGCTACCGAAGGGAATGATTGAGACTGAAGGTTTCGACAAGCTGAAACCAATTTTAGACGTCTCTTCTCCGTCAGTGACAGAGTCATGGACACTGAATCTATCTGGAAACCTAAAAAGGTTACCCTTGTCTGAGGAATCAATGAACTCTTTGGTAAATTGATCCTCCAACCATGTTCTCGAAGAAACGATACAAGTCGATTCGTATGAGATTCTGCTAAATGTGAAGACTGAGCAAGTACCAAGATATCGTCCAAATAAGGAAATACCACAATACCCTGTTCTCTGATTATAGATAGAAGGGCACCGAGAACCTTTGTAAAAATCTTTGGAACTGTTGCTAGGCCAAACGGCAGAGCCACAAACTGGTAATGCTTGTCTAGAAAAGAGAATTTCAGAAACTGATAGTGATCTGGATGAATCGGAATATGCAGATATGCATCTTGTAAATCTATTGTGGACATATAATGCCCTTGCTGAACAAAATGCAGAATAGTCCTTATAGTTACCATTTTGAATGTTGGTATCCTTACATAACGATTCAATATTTTTAAATCCAGAACTGGTCTGAAGGAATTCTCCTTCTTTGGTACAATGAAGAGATTTGAGTAAAACCCCAGCCCCTGTTCCAAAACTGGAACTAGCACAATTACTCCAGCCAACTCTAGATCTGAAACACATTTCAGAAATGCTTGAGCCTTCACTGGATTTATTGGGACACGGGAAAGAAAAAATCTTCTTGCAGGAGGCCTTATCTTGAAGCCTATTCTGTACCCTTGTGAAACAATATTCTGAATCCAAAGATTGTGAATCGAATTGATCCAAATTTCTTTGAAAAAACGTAATCTGCCCCCTACAAGCTGGGCTGGAATGAGGGCCACACCTTCATGTGGACTTGGGAGCTGGCTTTGGCTTTCTAAAAGGCTTGGATTTATTCCAGACTGGAGATGGTTTCCAAACTGATACTGCTCCTGTAGGGGAAGGATCAGGTTTTTGTTCCTTATTGTGACGAAAGGAAAGAAAACGATAAGCAGACCTAAATTTACCTTTAGATTTTTTATCCTGTGGTAAAAAAGTTCCTTTCCCCCCAGTAACAGTTGAAATAATAGAATCCAACTGTGAACCAAACAATTTATTACCTTGGAAAGAAAGGGAAAGCAAAGTTGACTTAGAAGACATATCAGCATTCCAAGTTTTAAGCCATAAAGCTCTTCTAGCTAAAATAGCTAAAGACATATACCTGACATCAACCCTAATGATATCAAAGATGGCATCACAAATAAAGTTATTAGCATGTTGAAGAAGATTAACAATGCTATGAGTATTATGCTCTGTTACTTGTTGTGCTAAAGCTTCCAAACAGAAAGTTGAAGCTGCAGCAACATTTGCCAAAGATATAGCAGGTCTAAGAAGATTACCTGAACATAAGTAAGCTTTTCTTAGAAAGGATTCAATTTTCCTATCTAAAGGATCCTTAAAGGAAGTACTATCTGCCGTAGGAATAGTAGTACGTTTAGCAAGAGTGGAGATAGCCCCATCAACCTTAGGGATTTTGTCCCAAAACTCTAATCTGTCAGATGGCACAGGATATAATTGCTTAAACCGTTTAGAAAGAGTAAATTAATTACCCAAATTATTCCATTCCCTAGAAATTACTTCAGAAATAGCATCAGGGACGGGAAAAACCTCTGGAATAACTACAGGAGGTTTAAAAACTGTATTCAAACGTTTAGATTTTGTATCAAGAGGACCAGATTCCTCCATTTCTAATGCAATTAAGACTTCTTTAAGTAAAGAACTAATAAATTCCATTTTAAATAAATATGAAGATTTATCAGTATCAACCTCTGAAACAGAATCCTCTGAACCAGAAAAATCATTATCAGAATCAGAATGATGATGTTCATTTAAAAATTCATCTGAAAAATGAGAAGTTTTAAAAGACTTTTTACGTTTACTAGAAGGAGGAATAACAGACATAGCCTTCTTAATAGATTTAGAAACAAAATCTCTTATGTTAACAGGAACACACTGAATATTAGATGTTGATGGAACAGCAACAGGTAATGGAACATTACTAAAGGAAATATTATCTGCATTAACAAGTTTGTCATGACATTTATTACAAACAACAGCCGGAGGAACAGTTACCACAAGTTTACAACAAATACACATATCTTTGGTAAATCCAGCATCAGGCAGCAATTTTCCAGAAGTATCTTCTGATTCAGGGTCAATCTGAGACATCTTGCAATATGTAATAGAAAAAACAACATATAAAGCAAAATTGATCAAATTCCTTAAATGACAGTTTCAGGAATGGGAAAAAATGCCAATGAACAAGCTTCTAGCAAGCAGAAGCAAATAAACAATGAGACTTAAATAATGTGGAGACAATAATGACGCCCAGATTTTTTAGCGCCAAAAAAAGACATTATTTGGCGCCTAAATGCTTTAAGCGCCAAAAATGACGCCACATCTGCTGACGCCGACATTTTTGGCGCAAAAACGTCAAAAAAATGACGCAACTTCCGGCGACAAGTATGACGCCGGAAATGACAAAGAAAATTTTTTGCGCCAAACAAGTCCGCGCCAAGAATGACGCAATAAAATTAAGCATTTTCAGCCCCCGCGAGCCTAACAGCCCACAGGAAAAAAAGTCAAATTTTAAGGTAAGAAAAATTGATTATTCAAATGCATTATCCCAAATAATGAAACTGACTGTCTGAAATAAGGAATGTTGAACATCCTGAATCAAGGCAAATAAATGTTTGAACACATAAATTTAGAACTTTATATAAAAGTGCCCAACCATAGCTTAGAGTGTCACAAAAATAAGACTTACTTACCCCAGGACACTCATCTACATGTAGTAGAAAGCCAAACCAGTACTGAAACGAGAATCAGCAGAGGTAATGGTATATATAAGAGTATATCGTCGATCTGAAAAGGGAGGTAAGAGATGAATCTCTACGACCGATAACAGAGAACCTATGAAATAGACCCCGTAGAAAGAGATCATTGAATTCAAATAGGCAATACTCTCTTCACATCCCTCTGACATTCACTGCACACTGAGAGGAAAACCGGGCTCCAGCCTGCTGCAAAGCGCATATCAACGAAGAATCTAGCACAAACTTACTTCACCACCTCCATGGGAGGCAAAGTTTGTAAAATTGATTTGTGGGTGTGCTGAGGGGTGTATTTATAGGCATTTTGAGGTTTGGGAAACTTTGCCCCTCCTGGTAGGAATGTATATCCCATACGTCACTAGCTCATGGACTCTTGCTAATTACATGAAAGAAACGGACCTTGAGATAGTAGGTCTGGCCGTAACGGAAGTGGCCAAGGCGGGCAAATGGACATCCGAACCAGATCCGCATACCAAAACCTGTGTGGCCATGCTGGAGCCACCAGCAACACAAATGACTGTTCCATGATGATTTTGGAGATCACTCTTGGAAGGAGAACTAGATGCGGGAAAATGTAAGCAGGATGATAACACCAAGGAAGTGTCAGCGCATCCACTGCTTCCGCCTGAACATCCCTGGACAGGTATCTGGGAAGTTTCTTGTTTAGATGAGAGGCCATGAGATCTTTCTCTGGAAGACCCCACATCTGAACAATCTGAGAAAACACATCTGGATGGAGAGACCACTCCCCTGGATGTAAAGTCTGGCGGCTGAGATAATCCGCCTCCCAATTGTCTACACCTGGGATATGCACCGCAGAAATTAGACAGGAGCTGGATTCCGCCCAAACAAGTATCCAAGATACTTCTTTTATAGCTTGGGGACTGTGAGTCCCACCCTGATGATTGACATAAGCCACTGTTGTGATATTGTCCGTCTGAAAACAAAAGAACGGTTCTCTATTTAGCAGAGGCCAAAACTGGCTCTGAGAATTGCACGGAGTTCTAAAATATTTATTGGTAATCTCGCCTCTTGAGATTTAAAAACCCCTTGTGCTGTCAGAGATCCCCAAACAGCTCCCCAACCTGAAAGACTTGCATCTGTTGTGATCACAGTCCAGGTTGGCCGAATAAAAGAAGCCCCTTGAATTAAACGATGGTGATCTATCCACCATGTCAGAGAGTGTCGTACATTGGGATTCAAGGATACTAATTGTGATATCTTTGTATAATCCCTGCACCATTGATTCAGCATACAAAGCTGTAGAGGTCTCATGTGAAAACGAGCAAAGGGGATCGCGTCCGATGCTGCAGTCATGAGACCTAAAACTTCCATGCACATAGCCACTGAAGGGAATAACTGAGACTGAAGGTGCCGGGAGGCTGCAACCAACTTTAAATGTCTCTTGTCTGTTAGAGACACAATCCGTAGAAGAGCACAGCACAGAGGTATGGGTGCACAGGGCACTGCCACAGCCCTCCAACAATCAGCAAACACAAAATGGAACTCCAGCACTCCAAAGGTTAAAAAGGCAATATTTATTCAGAAAGCAACGTTTCGGGGTCAAAGCCCCTTCCTCATGCTTTATTTTTATTAAACAACACACCAACATTTAAATACCCTCCATAAGGCGCCAAAATGCACCTACATTGGGGAAATGTCTCCCTCTAGTGGTCATCTGTAACTATTGCACTATTCCTATGCAATTTAATGTTTCATACAGAAACTTGTCGCAGTACTTTTTGTTGTTACTCAGTAAGGTAGGGCAGGTATTCATGCGGAGGCCTCTGGGGATCCTCCTCACCCTGTAATATTCTGCTAGCGTGGTAGCGTGCAGTTCCCACTTAATCTGCTTAAATTTTAACTTTTCATATTCCTTATTGATAGTCTCTCCCGGAGTAGTTCTCAGGAAGTCTCTCGAGCCCTTCATCAGGGCTGTGATTCTGGCTGCATCCACTTCATTGTAGGCAAACATGATACTTCCATCTGTAGCCTGTGTGTCATCATTGCCTGTGGCCATTTTATGGTCAACACCTCAACGTGCAAGTAACTCGGCAGTAGAGAATACACAATCCGTAGAAGAGCACAGCACAGAGGTATGGGTGCACAGGAGACCAAGGGCACTGCCACAGCCCTCCAACAATCAGCAAACACAAAATGGAACTCCAGCACTCCAAAGGTTAAAAAGGCAATATTTATTCAGAAAGCAACGTTTCGGGGTCACAGCCCCTTCCTCATGCTATATTTTTATTAAACAACACACCAACATTTAAATACCCTCCACAAGGCGCCAAAATGCACCTACATTGGGGAAATGTCTCCCTCTAGTGGTCATCTGTAACTATTGCACTATTCCTATGCAATTTAATGTTTCATACAGAATATAGACCACCTATTTAAAAACAATATACAATAATATAGAAGAATGTGGATGCAATATGATTATAAATTGTTGCATTTTATGCTTAAATATAATTGACAATAGTACACTTTCTTAAAGCAGTTCTGAAACAACTAGAGATATATTTAAGAGATAATCAGTGGGAAAGTATAAAACTTTTTAGATCATAAAAAGTGTCAGGCTCATGATGAACTGAAATCTCATAAAATATTATATTCAGAATAAAATGTTATATTCAGAAAAAGCAAGACAGATTATAGTCTCTATTAAGAGATTATAATGTGGCTTGTGGCTTGAGGTTGTAATGTGGCTAATTGGTGCATCCACCACATTTCCCTTTGTTGCAGGAGACGTTCCCTATCCATACCATTTCTATTAGGGCCCACATGGTCTATGATCTGCCACCTCATCTGACTGACACTGTGACCTTTCTCTAAAAAGTGACTAGAGACAGGGGCCATTCTTCTATATTATTGTATATTGTATATTGTTTTTAAATAGGTGGTCTATATTCTGTATGAAACATTAAATTGCATAGGAATAGTGCAATAGTTACAGATGACCACCAGAGGGAGACATTTCCCCAATGTAGGTGCATTTTGGCGCCTTGTGGAGGGTATTTAAATGTTGGTGTGTTGATTAATAAAAATATAGCATGAGGAAGGGGCTATGACCCCGAAACGTTGCTTTCTGAATAAATATTGCCTTTTTAACCTTTGGAGTGCTGGAGTTCCATTTTGTGTCTGTTAGAGACAGAGTCATGGACACTGAATCTATCTGGAAGCCTAAACAGGTGACCCTTGTCTGAGGAATCAAGAAACTTTTTGGTAAATTGATCCTCCAACCATGTTTTCGAAGAAACAACACTAGTTGATTCGTGTGAGATTCTGCAGTATGTAAAGACTGAGCTAGTACCAAGATATCGTCCAAATAAGGAAACACCGCAATACCCTGTTCTCTGATTACAGATAGTAGGGCACCCAGAACCTTTGAAAAGATTCTTGGAGCTGTTGCTAGGCCAAATGGAAGAGCAACAAATTGGTAATGCTTGTCTAGAAAAGAGAATCTCAGAAACTGATAATGTTCTGGATGAATCTGAATATGAAGGTATGCATCCTGCAAGTCTATTGTGGACATATTATGTCCTCACTGAACAAAAGGCAGAATAGTCCTTATAGTCACCATCTTGAAAGTTGGTACTCTTACATAACAATTAAAAATTTTCAGATCCAGAACTGGTCTGAATAAATTTTCTTTCTTTGTTACAATGAATAGGTTTGAATAAAAACCCAAACCTTGTTCCTGAGGAGGAACTGTCATGATTACCCATGAAGACTTCAGGTCTGAAACACACTTCAGGAAAGCCTGAGCTTTTACTGGATTTACTGGGATACGCGAGAGAAAAAATCTTCTCACAGGAGGTCTTACTCTGAATCCTATTCGATACCCTTGAGAGACAATGCTCTGTATCCAATGATTTTGAACAGATTTTATCCAAATATCCTTGAAAAACCTTAATCTGTCCCCTACCAGCTGAGCTGGAATGAGGGCCGCACCTTCATGTGGACTTAGGGGCTGACTTTGGTTTCTTAAATGGCTTGGATTTATTCCAATTTGAGGAAGGCTTCCAATTGGAAGCAGATTCCTTGGGAGGAGGATTGAGTTTTTGTTCCTTATTCTGACGAAAGGAACGAAAACGGTTAGAAGCCTTAGATTTACTCTTAGGTTTTTTTATCCTGAGGCAGAAAAACTCCCTTTCCCCCAGTGACAGTTGAAATAATAGAATCCAACTGAGAACCAAATAAATTATTAACTTTGTAAAGAAAGAGATAGTAATCTAGATTTAGATGTCATATCAGCATTCCAAGATTTAAGCCACAAAGCTCTTCTAGCTAATATAGCTAAAGACATGGCTATAACATCAATTTTGATATCAAAAATTGCATCACAAATAAAATGATTAGCATGTTGCAGTAAGCGAATAATGCTAGATATGTCAGAATCCAATTCTTGTTGCGCTAAATTCTCCAACCAGAAACTTGATGCAGCTGCAACATCAACCAAAGAAATTGCAGGTCTGAGAAGATGACCTGAATATAAATAGGCCTTCCCTAGATAAGATTCAAGCTTCCTATCTTAAGGATCCTTAAAGGAAGTACTATCTTCCATAGGAATAGTGGTACGTTTGGCAAAAGTAGAAATAGCCCCATCAACTTTGGGAAGGAATAAAAGTAGTACCTGGCTTATTCCATTCCCTAGAAATCATATCAGAAATAGCCTCAGGAATAGGAAAAAACCCTGGAGAAAACACGGGAGGTTTAAAAACAGCATTTAAATGTTTATTAGACTGAATGTCAACAGGACTGGTTACCTCAATATCCAAAGTAATTAACACTTCTTTTAATAAAGAACGCATATACTCTATTTTAAATAAATAAGTAGATTTGTCAGTGTCAATGTCTGAGGAAGGATCTTCTGTATCAGATAGATCCTCATCAGAAGAGGATAAATTATTATGTTGTTGGTCATTTGAAATTTCATCAACTAAATGAGAAGTTTTAAAAGACCTTTTACGTTTATTAGAAGGTGGAAATGCAGACAAAGCCTTCAGGATAGAATCAGAAACAAATTCTTTAAAATTTACAGGTATATCATGCACATTAGAAGTTGAAGGAACTGCAACTGGCAATGTACTATTACTGATGGATACACTATCTGCATGTAAAAGTTTATCATGACAACTATTACAAATGACATTCGGCGAAATAATTTCTACAATTTTACAACAAATGCAGCAATGTTCCAGCAGAAACTTCTGTGACAGGATCAGATTGAGATATCTTGCACAATGTAAGAGAAAAAACAACATATAAAGAAAAATTATCTATTTCCTTATATGACAGTTTCAGGAATGGGAAAAAATACAAATAGTATAGCCCTCTGATAGAGTAAAAAGCAAGAGGCAAACATTCATGGGGTGTTGAAATAATGAAAAAGTTTGGCGCAAAGTATGACGCACAACTTAAACTTTTTTGGTGCCAAAAATAACGGCAAATGACACACTCGCTTCACTAATGACGCAACCATGTGAAAGGTCTCGGCATCAAGTATGACGCCGGAAATGATGAAGTTGCGTCATAGATGTATTTTTTTGCGACAAAAATATTTTCGCGCCAAGAATGACGCAACAAAGTTTAGCATTTGACGCACCCGCGGGCCTAATTCCACCCGCAATTTGCAAGAAGTAGTCAATTGAAAAAAAGACTAAACCCAAGGTTAAGAAATAAATTTCTTAAAAAAAATGTTTATATTCCCCAAATATGAAACTGAAGGAAATTCATGAGCCTGACTCATGGCAAATATAAGTACAATACATATATTTAGAACTTTATATAAATGCATAAAGTGCCCAACCATAGCTGAGGTGTCTTAAGTAATAAAAAACATACTTACCAAAAGACACCCATCCACATATAGCAGATAGCCAAACCAGTACTAAAACAGTTATTAGTAGAGGTAATGGTAAATTGAGAGTATATCGTCGATCTGAAAAGGGAGGTAGGAGATGAATCTCTACGACCAATAACAGAGAACCTATGAAATAGACCCCCGTTAGGGAAATCATCGTATTCAATAAGCGATACTCCCTTCACGTCCCTCTGACATTTGCTGTACTCTGAGAGGAATCGGGCTTCAACAATGCTGAGAAGCGCATATCAACGTAGAAATCTTAGCACAAACTTACTTCACCACCTCCATAGGAGGCAAAGTTTGTAAAAAACTGAATTGTGGGTGTGGTGAGGGGTGTATTTATAGGCATTTTGAGGTTTGGGAAACTTTGCCCCTCCTGGTAGGATTGTATAACCCATATGTCACTAGCTCATGGACTCTTGCCAATTACATGAAAGAAATCTATTTTAAAAGGAGAATGTTCAACCTTAAATAAAAAAACAGAATTTATGTTTACCTGATAAATTGCTTTCTCCAACGGTGTGTCCGGTCCACGGCGTCATCCTTACTTGTGGGATATTCTCCTCCCCAACAGGAAATGGCAAAGAGCCCAGCAAAGCTGGTCACATGATCCCTCCTAGGCTCCGCCTACCCCAGTCATTCGACCGACGTTAAGGAGGAATATTTGCATAGGAGAAACCATATGATACCGTGGTGACTGTAGTTAAAGAAAATAAATTATCAGACCTGATTAAAAAACCAGGGCGGGCCGTGGACCGGACACACCGTTGGAGAAAGCAATTTATCAGGTAAACATAAATTCTGTTTTCTCCAACATAGGTGTGTCCGGTCCACGGCGTCATCCTTACTTGTGGGAACCAATACCAAAGCTTTAGGACACGGATGAAGGGAGGGAGCAAATCAGGTCACCTAAATGGAAGGCACCACGGCTTGCAAAACCTTTCTCCCAAAAACAGCCTCAGAAGAAGCAAAAGTATCAAACTTGTAAAATTTGGTAAAAGTGTGCAGCGAAGACCAAGTCGCTGCCCTACATATCTGATCAACAGAAGCCTCGTTCTTGAAGGCCCATGTGGAAGCCACAGCCCTAGTGGAATGAGCTGTGATTCTTTCAGGAGGCTGCCGTCCGGCAGTCTCGTAAGCCAATCTGATGATGCTTTTAATCCAAAAAGAGAGAGAGGTAGAAGTTGCTTTTTGACCTCTCCTGTTACCAGAATAAACAACAAACAAGGAAGATGTTTGTCTAAAATCCTTTGTAGCATCTAAATAGAATTTTAGAGCGCAAACAACATCCAAATTGTGCAACAAACGTTCCTTCTTCGAAACTGGATTCGGACACAAAGAAGGCACGACTATCTCCTGGTTAATGTTTTTGTTAGAAACAACTTTTGGAAGAAAACCAGGTTTAGTACGTAAAACCACCTTATCTGCATGGAACACCAGATAAGGAGGAGAACACTGCAGAGCAGATAATTCTGAAACTCTTCTAGCGGAAGAAATTGCAGCCAAAAACAAAACTTTCCAAGATAATAACTTAATATCAACGGAATGTAAGGGTTCAAACGGAACCCCCTGAAGAACTGAAAGAACTAAGTTGAGACTCCAAGGAGGAGTCAAAGGTTTGTAAACAGGCTTGATTCTAACCAGAGCCTGAACAAAGGCTTGAACATCTGGCACAGCTGCCAGCTCTTTGTGAAGTAACACAGACAAGGCAGAAATCTGTCCCTTCAAGGAACTTGCAGATAATCCTTTCTCCACAGTGGCAGGTTTCTTGGCCTGCTTTCCTTTGTTCCAGCCTTGCCTTGGTCTCCAGGCTGGATTGGCTTGAGAAGTATTACCCTCCTGCTTAGAGGACGTAGCACTTGGGGCTGGTCCGTTTCTGCGAAAGGGACGAAAATTAGGTTTATTTTTGGCCTTGAAAGACCTATTCTGAGGAAGGGCGTGGCCCTTGCCCCCAGTGATATCAGAGATAAACTCTTTCAAGTCAGGGCCAAACAGTGTTTTCCCCTTGAAAGGAATGTCAAACAATTTGTTCTTGGAAGACGCATCCGCTGACCAAGATTTTAACCAAAGCGCTCTGCGCGCCACAATAGCAAACCCAGAATTTTTCGCCGCTAACCTAGCCAATAGCAAGGTGGCGTCTAGGGTGAAAGAATTAGCCAATTTAAGAGCACGAATTCTGTCCATAATCTCCTCATAAGAAGAAGAATTACTAATAATCGCCTTTTCTAGCTCATCGCACCAGAAACACGCGGCTGTAGTGACAGGGACAATGCATGCAATTGGTTGTAGAAGGTAACCTTGCTGAACAAACATCTTTTTCTAATTTTTTATCCATAGGATCTTGGAAAGCACAACTATCTTCTATGGGCATAGTGGTGCGCTTGTTTAGAGTAGAAACCGCCCCCTCGACCTTGGGGACTGTCTGCCATAAGTCCTTTCTGGGGTCGACTATAGGAAACAATTTTTTAAATATGGGGGGAGGTACGAAAGGTACACCGGGCCTGTCCCATTCTTTATTAACAATGTACGCCACCCGCTTGAGTATAGGAAAAGCTTCGGGGGGCCCCGGGGCCTCTAGGAACTTGTCCATTTTACATAGTGTTTCTGGAATGACCAGATAATCACAATCATCCAAATTGGATAACACCTCCTTAAGCAGAGCGCGGAGATGTTCCAACTTAAATTTAAAAGTAATCACATCAGGTTCAGCTTGTTGAGAAATTTTTCCTGAATCTGAAATTTCTCCCTCAGACAAAACCTCCCTGGCCCCCTCAGACTGGTGTAGGGGCCCTTCAGAAACAATATCATCAGCGTCCTCATGCTCTTCAGTATTTTCTAAAACAGAGCAGTCGCGCTTTCGCTGATAAGTGGGCATATTGGCTAAAATGTTTTTGATAGAATTATCCATTACAGCCGTTAATTGTTGCATAGTACGGAGTATTGGCGCGCTAGATGTACTAGGGGCCTCCTGTATGGGCAAAACTGGTGTAGACGAAGGAGGGGATGATGCAGTACCATGCTTACTCCCCTCACTTGAGGAATCATCTTGGGCATCATTTTTACTAAATTTTTTATGACATAAATCACATCTATTTAAATGAGAAGGAACCTTGGCTTCCCCACAGTCAGAACACAATCTATCTGGTAGTTCAGACATGTTAAACAGGCATAAACTTGATAACAAAGCACAAAAAACGTTTTAAAATAAAACCGTTACTGTCACTTTAAATTTTAAACTGAACACACTTTATTACTGCAATTGCGAAAAAGTATGAAGGAATTGTTCAAAATTCACCAAAATTTCACCACAGTGTCTTAAAGTCTTAAAAGTATTGCACACCAAATTTGGAAGCTTTAACCCTTAAAATAACGGAACCGGAGCCGTTTTTATATTTAACCCCTTTACAGTCCCTGGAATCTGCTTTGCTGAGACCCAACCAAGCCCAAAGGGGAATACGATACCAAATAATGCCTTCAGAAAGACTTTTCTATGTATCAGAGCTCCACACACATGCAGCTGCATGTCATGCTGTTCTCAAAAACAAGTGCGCCATACCGGCGCGAAAATGAGGCTCTGACTATGATTAGGGAAAGCCCCAATAGAATAAAGTGTCTAAAACAGTGCCTGCCGATATTATTTTACAAAAAATACCCAGATTAAATGATTCCTCAAGGCTAAATATGTGTAAAATTGATCGATTTAGCCCAGAAAATGTCTACAGTCTTAATAAGCCCTTGTGAAGCCCTTATTTACTGTGTGAATAAAAATGGCTTACCGGATCCCATAGGGAAAATGACAGCTTCCAGCATTACATCGTCTTGTTAGAATGTGTCATACCTCAAGCAGCAAAAGACTGCTCACTGTTCCCCCAACTGAAGTTAATTCCTCTCAACAGTCCTGTGTGGAACAGCCATGGATTTTAGTAACGGTTGCTAAAATCATTTTCCTCATACAAACAGAAATCTTCATCTCTTTTCTGTTTCAGAGTAAATAGTACATACCAGCACTATTTTAAAATAACAAACTCTTGATTGAATAATAAAAACTACAGTTAAACACTAAAAAACTCTAAGCCATCTCCGTGGAGATGTTGCCTGTACAACGGCAAAGAGAATGACTGGGGTAGGCGGAGCCTAGGAGGGATCATGTGACCAGCTTTGCTGGGCTCTTTGCCATTTCCTGTTGGGGAGGAGAATATCCCACAAGTAAGGATGACGCCGTGGACCGGACACACCTATGTTGGAGAAAGTGGATGATTTAAGATCAAGACCCCCTGATTATCAGCGAAAACCTCTCCTCCTGTGGACTCAACAGCTGCATGACTAAAAAAAGTAAACTCAGTAGGTTTAGTGCTAGTAAAAGGTAAATTATGGACTGACCTTGTATGCTTAATTGAAGGAGGCATAGCTGCCAACATTTTAGACACTGTAGAGCGAATGAAGGAGACAAATTTAAAGAACTCCTCTATAAATAACAAACAGAAGGAGCAGGAACATTCAAACATGTGTTATATAAATGTGCTGGTGGTATCACCTCAGCCTGCATACAATAAACCCATCTAACGCTGTTAGTGGAGTGTTCAGAAGACTCAGCTTCTAAAGTAGGTTTAGGGACAGAATCAGAAGGCTCCAAGACAGCAGAAAATAATAATAGTAATGTGTACATAATTAAAACATACAATTATAATGGGCCTCAAAATACACTGAAAAACAGAATTTATGTTTACCTGATAAATTACTTTCTCCAACGGTGTGTCCGGTCCACGGCGTCATCCTTACTTGTGGGATATTCTCTTCCCCAACAGGAAATGGCAAAGAGCCCAGCAAAGCTGGTCACATGATCCCTCCTAGGCTCCGCCTTCCCCAGTCATTCGACCGACGTAAAGGAGGAATATTTGCATAGGAGAAATCATATGAAACCGTGGTGACTGTAGTTAAAGAAAATAAATTATCAGACCTGATTAAAAAACCAGGGCGGGCCGTGGACCGGACACACCGTTGGAGAAAGTAATTTATCAGGTAAACATAAATTCTGTTTACCTGATAAATTACTTTCTCCAACGGTGTGTCCGGTCCACGGCGTCATCCTTACTTGTGGGATATTCTCTTCCCCAACAGGAAATGGCAAAGAGCCCAGCAAAGCTGGTCACATGATCCCTCCTAGGCTCCGCCTTCCCCAGTCATTCGACCGACGTAAAGGAGGAATATTTGCATAGGAGAAATCATATGATACCGTGGTGACTGTAGTTAAAGAAAATAAATCATCAGACCTGATTAAAAAACCAGGGCGGGCCGTGGACCGGACACACCGTTGGAGAAAGTAATTTATCAGGTAAACATAAATTCTGTTTTCTCCAACATAGGTGTGTCCGGTCCACAGCGTCATCCTTACTTGTGGGAACCAATACCAAAGCTTTAGGACACGGATGATGGGAGGGAGCAAATCAGGTCACCTAGATGGAAGGCACCACGGTTTGCAAAACCTTTCTCCCAAAAATAGCCTCAGAAGAAGCAAAAGTTTCAAATTTGTAAAAGTTGGTAAAAGTGTGCAGTGAAGACCAAGTCGCTGCCTTACATATCTGATCAACAGAAGCCTCGTTCTTAAAGGCCCATGTGGAAGCCACGGCCCTAGTGGAATGAGCTGTGATTCTTTCAGGAGGCTGCCGTCCGGCAGTCTCATAAGCCAATCTGATGATGCTTTTAAGCCAAAAAGATAGAGAGGTAGAAGTTGCTTTTTGACCTCTCCTTTTACCAGAATAAACAACAAACAAGGAAGATGTTTGTCTGAAATCCTTTGTAGCATCTAAATAGAATTTTAGAGCACGGACAACGTCCAAATTGTGTAACAAACGTTCCTTCTATGAAACTGGAATCGGACACAAAGAAGGTACAACTATCTCCTGGTTAATATTTTTGTTTATCGGGAGAAGAGAGTCTTCCCGAAACCATAGACCCTGAGTTTTCAGGGGTTCCCAGACCGCGCCCCAGCCCACCAGACTGGCGTCGGTCGTGACAATGACCTACTCTGGTCTGCGGGAGCTCATTCCCTGTGACAGGTTGTCCAGGGTCAGCCACCAACTGAGTGAATCTCTGGTTATTTGATCTACTTGTATCGTCGGAGACAAGTCTGTATAATCCCCATTCCACTGTCTGAGCATGCACAGGTGCAATGGTCTTAGATGAATTCGTGCAAAAGGAACTATGTCCATTGCCGCAACCATCAAACCTATTACTTCCATGGACTGCGCTATGGAAGGAAGAAGAACAGAATGAAGTACCTGACAAGAGCTTAGAAGTTTTGATTTTCTGGCCTCTGTCAGAAAAACCTTCATTTCTAAGGAAACTATAATTGTTCCCAAGAAGGGAACTCTTGTTGACGGGGACAGAGAACTTTTTTCTATGTTCACTTTCCACCTCTGAGATCTGAGAAAGGCTAGGACAATGTCCGTATGAGCCCTTGCTTTTGACAGAGACGACACTTGAATCAGGATGTCGTCCAAGTAAGGTACTACTGCAATGCCCCTTGGTCTTAGCACCGCTAGAAGGGACCCTAGTACCCTTGTGAAAATCCTTGGAGCAGTGGCTAATCCGAATGGAAGTGCCACAGGTAATGCTTGTCCAGAAAGGCGAACCTTAGGAACCGAAAATGTTCCTTGTGGATAGGAATACGTAGGTACGTATCCTTTAAGTCCACCGTGGTCATGAATTGACCTTCCTGGATGGTAGGAAGGACCGTTCGAATGGTTTCCATTTTGAATGATGAAACCCTTAGAAACTTGTTTAGAATCTTGAGATCTAAAATAGGTCTGAATGTTCCCTCTTTTTTGGGAATTATGAACAGGTTGGAGTAAAAACCCATCCCTTGTTCTCCTAATGGAACAGGATGAATCACTCCCATGCTTAACAGGTCTTCTACACAGTGTAAGAATGTCTGTTCGAAGATAATTGAGACCCGTGGAACCTTCCCCTTGGGGGTAGTTCCCTGAATTCCAGGAGATAACCTTGAGAAACTATTTCTAGCGCCCAAGGATCCTGAACATCTCTTGCCCCAGCCTGAGCAAAGAGAGAAAGTCTGTCCCCCACCAGATCCTTCCCAGATCGGGGGCCAACACTTCATGCTGTTTTGGTAGCAGTGGCAGGTGACTTGGCCTGCTTACCCTTGTTCCAGCCTTGCATCGGCCTCCAGGCTGGCTTGGTTTGAGAAGTATTACCCTCTTGCTTAGAGGGTGTAGAATTTGAGGCTGGTCCGTTTCTGCGAAAGGGACGAAAATTTGGCTTCTTTTTAGCCTTAAAAGACCTATCCAGAGGAAGGGCGTGGCCCTTTCCCCCAGTGATGTCTGAAATAATCTCTTTCAAGTCAGGGCCAAACAGTGTTTTACCCTTGAAAGGGATGTTAAGCAAAAGCGCTCTGCGCGCCACGATAGCAAACCCTGAATTATTCGCCGCTAATCTAGCTAATTGCAAAGCGGCATCTAAAATAAAAAAGAGTTAGCCAATTTAAGAGCTTGAACTCTGTCCAAAACCTCCTCGTACGAAGATTCTTTATTGAGCGACTTTTCTAGTTTTTCAAACCAGAAACACGCAGCTGTAGTGACAGGAACAATGCATGAAATTGGTTGTAGAAGGTAACCTTGCTGAACAAACATCTTTTTAAGCAAACCCTCTAACCTTTAATCCATAGGATCTTGAAAGCACAACTATCTTCTATAGGAATAGAAGTGCGTTTGTTTAGAGTAGAAACCGCCCCCTCGACCTTGGGGACTGTATGCTATAAGTCCTTTCTGGGGTCGACTATAGGAACTAATTTCTTAAATATAGGGGGAGGACAAAAGGTATGCCGGGCCTTTCCCACTCCTTATTTACTATGTCCGCCACCCGCTTGGGTATAGGAAAAACATCGGGGGGCACCGGAACCTCTAGGAACTTGTCCATCTTACCTAATTTCTCTGGAATGACCAAATTGTCACAATCATCCAGAGTAGATAATACCTCCTTAAGTAGTGCGTGGAGATGTTGAAATTTAAATTTAAAAGTTACAATATCAGGTTCTGCTTGTTGAGAAATTTTCCCTGAATCTGAAATTTCTCCCTCAGACAAAACCTCCCTCCTGGCCCCTTCAGATAGGTGTGAGGGTATGTCAGAACAGATATCATCAGCGTCCTCTTGCTCTTCAGTGTTTAAAACAGAGCAATCACGCTTTCTCTGATAAGTAGGCATTTTGGAAAAAATGCATGCAATAGAATTATCCATTACAGCCATTAATTGTTGTATGGTAATAAGTATTGGCGCACTAGATGTACTAGGGGCCTCTTGTGTGGGCAAAACTGGTGTAGACACAGAAGGGGATGATGCAGTACCATGCTTACTCCCCTCATTAGAGGAATCATCTTGGGCAATATCATATCTATGGCATTATTATCCCTACTTTGTTTGGACATTATGACACAAATATATCACACATATTTAAATGGGGAGACACATTGGCTTTCATACATATAGAACATCGTTATCTGATGGTTCAAACATGTTAAACAGGCTTAAACTTGTCAACAAAGCACAAAAAACGTTTTACAATAAAACCGTTACTGTCCCTTTAAATTTCAAACTGAACACACTTTATTACTGAATATGTGAAAAAGTATGAAGGAATTGTTCAAATTTCACCAAAATTTCACCACAGTAACTTAAAGCCTTAAAAGTATTGCACACCAAATTTGAAAGCTGTAACCCTTAAAATAACGGAACCGGAGCCGTTTTTACATTTAACCCCTATACAGTCCCAGGTATCTGCTTTGCTGAGACCCAACCAAGCCCAGAGGGGAATACGATACCAAATGATGCCTTCTATAAGCTTTTTCAGTGGTTCTTAGCTCCTCACACATGGATCTGCATGCCATGCTTTCCAAAAACAACTGCGCATTAGAGGCGCGAAAATGAGGCTCTGTCTATGACTAGAAAAGATCCCCAGTGAAAAAGGTGTCCAATACAGTGCCTGCCGTTTTTATTAAAACAATCCCCAAGATTTAACAACTATTAAAAGTAATAATCTGCCAAATAAACTTAGTAAAGTAATCGTTTTAGCCCAGAAAAATGTCTACCAGTTTTTTAAGCCCTAATGAAGCCCTTTATTCTTTTACTTAAACTTAAGAAAATGGCTTACCGGTTCCCATAGGGAAAATGACAGCTTCCAGCATTACCGAGTCTTGTTAGAAATGTGTCATACCTCAAGCAGCAAAAGTCTGCTCACTGTTTCCCCCAACTGAAGTTAATTCCTCTCAACAGTCCTGTGTGGAAACAGCCATCGATTTTAGTAACGGTTGCTAAAATCATTTTCCTCTTACAAACAGAAATCTTCATCTCTTTCCTGTTTCAGAGTAAATAGTACATACCAGCACTATTTTAAAATAACAAACTCTTGATTGAAGAATAAAAACTACATTTAAACACCAAAAAACTCTAAGCCATCTCCGTGGAGATGTTGCCTGTACAACGGCAAAGAGAATGACTGGGGAAGGCGGAGCCTAGGAGGGATCATGTGACCAGCTTTGCTGGGCTCTTTGCCATTTCCTGTTGGGGAAGAGAATATCCCACAAGTAAGGATGACGCCGTGGACCGGACACACCTATGTTGGAGAAATTCTGTTTTCTCCAACATAGGTGTGTCCGGTCCACGGCGTCATCCTTACTTGTGGGAACCAATACCAAAGCTTTAGGACACGGATGAAGGGAGGGAGCAAATCAGGTCACCTAGATGGAAGGCACCACGGCTTGCAAAACCTTTCTCCCAAAAATAGCCTCAGAAGAAGCAAAAGTATCAAATTTGTAAAATTTAGTAAAAGTGTGCAGTGAAGACCAAGTCGCTGCCTTACATATCTGATCAACAGAAGCCTCGTTCTTGAAGGCCCATGTGGAAGCCACGGCCCTAGTGGAATGAGCTGTGATTCTTTCAGGAGGCTGCCGTCCGGCAGTCTCGTAAGCCAATCTGATGATGCTTTTAAGCCAAAAAGAGAGAGAGGTAGAAGTTGCTTTTTGACCTCTCCTTTTACCAGAATAAACAACAAACAAGGAAGATGTTTGTCTAAAATCCTTTGTAGCATCTAAATAGAATTTTAGAGCACGAACTACATCCAAATTGTGCAACAAACGTTCCTTCTTAGAAACTGGATTCGGACACAAAGAAGGCACGACTATCTCCTGGTTAATGTTTTTGTTAGAAACAACTTTCGGAAGAAAACCAGGTTTAGTACGCAAAACCACCTTATCTGCATGGAACACCAGATAAGGAGGAGAACACTGCAGAGCAGATAACTCTGAAACTCTTCTAGCAGAAGAAATTGCAACCAAAAACAAAACTTTCCAAGATAATAACTTAATATCAACGGAATGTAAGGGTTCAAACGGAACCCCCTGAAGAACTGAAAGAACTAAATTGAGACTCCAAGGAGGAGTCAAAGGTTTGTAAACAGGCTTGATTCTAACCAGAGCCTGAACAAAAGCTTGAACATCTGGCACAGCCGCCAGCTTTTTGTGAAGTAACACAGACAAAGCAGAAATCTGTCCCTTCAAAGAACTTGCAGATAATCCTTTCTCCAAACCTTCTTGAAGAAAGGATAGAATCTTAGGAATTTTTATCTTGTCCCAAGGGAATCCTTTAGATTCACACCAACAGATATATCTTTTCCATATTTTATGGTAGATTTTTCTAGTTACAGGCTTTGTGGCCTGAACAAGAGTATCAATGACAGAATCTGAGAACCCTCGCTTTGATAAAATCAAGCGTTCAATCTCCAAGCAGTCAGTTGGAGTGAGACCAGATTCGGATGTTCGAACGGACCTTGAACAAGAAGGTCCCGTCTCAAAGGTAGCTTCCATGGTGGAGCCGATGATATATTCACCAGGTCTGCATACCAAGTCCTGCGTGGCCACGCAGGAGCTATCAAGATCACCGATGCCCTCTCCTGATAGATCCTGGCTACCAGCCTGGGGATGAGAGGAAACGGTGGGAATACATACGCTAGTTTGAAGGTCCAAGGTGCTACTAGTGCATCTACTAGAGTCGCCTTGGGATCCCTGGATCTGGACCCGTAGCAAGGAACCTTGAAGTTCTGACGAGAGGCCATCAGATCCATGTCTGGAATGCCCCACAACTGAGTAATTTGGGCAAAGATTTCCGGATGGAGTTCCCACTCCCCCGGATGAAATGACTGACGACTCAGAAAATCCGCTTCCCAATTTTCCACTCCTGGAATGTGGATTGCAGACAAGTGGCAGGAGTGAGACTCCGCCCATTGAATGATTTTGGTCACTTCTTCCATCGCCAGGGAACTCCTTGTTCCCCCTTGATGGTTGATGTACGCAACAGTCGTCATGTTGTCCGATTGAAACCGTATGAATTTGGCCTTTGCTAGCTGAGGCCAAGCCTTGAGAGCATTGAATATCGCTCTTAGTTCCAGAATATTTATCGGGAGAAGAGATTCTTCCCGAGACCAAAGACCCTGAGCTTTCAGGAGTCCCCAGACCGCGCCCCAGCCCACCAGACTGGCGTCGGTCGTGACAATGACCCACTCTGGTCTGCGGAAGCTCATCCCCTGTGACAGGTTGTCCAGGGACAGCCACCAACGGAGTGAATCTCTGGTCCTCTGATCTACTTGTATCGTCGGAGACAAGTCTGTATAATCCCCATTCCACTGACTGAGCATGCACAGTTGTAATGGTCTCAGATGAATTCGCGCAAAAGGAACTATGTCCATTGCCGCGACCATCAAACCTATTACTTCCATGCACTGCGCTATGGAAGGAAGAGGAACAGAATGAAGTACTTGACAAGAGTTTAGAAGTTTTGATTTTCTGGCCTCTGTCAGAAAAATCCTCATTTCTAAGGAGTCTATTATTGTTCCCAAGAAGGGAACTTTTGTTGACGGAGATAGAGAACTTTTTTCTACGTTCACTTTCCACCCGTGAGATCTGAGAAAGGCCAGGACGATGTCCGTGTGAGCCTTTGCTTGTGGAAGGGACGACGCTTGAATCAGAATGTCGTCCAAGTAAGGTACTACTGCAATGCCCCTTGGTCTTAGCACCGCTAGAAGGGACCCCAGTACCTTTGTGAAAATTCTTGGAGCAGTGGCTAATCCGAACGGAAGTGCCACAAACTGGTAATGCTTGTCCAGAAAGGCGAACCTTAGGAACCGATGATATTCCTTGTGGATAGGAATATGTAGATACGCATCCTTTAAATCCACCGAGGTCATGAATTGACCTTCCTGGATGGAAGGAAGAATTGTTCGAATGGTTTCCATTTTGAACGATGGAACCTTGAGAAACTTGTTTAGGATCTTGAGATCTAAGATTGGTCTGAATGTTCCCTCTTTTTTGGGAACTATGAACAGATTGGAGTAGAACCCCATCCCTTGTTCTCCTAATGGAACAGGATGAATCACTCCCATTTTTAACAGGTCTTCTACACAATGTAAGAATGCCTGTTTTTTTATGTGGTCTGAAGACAATTGAGACCTGTGGAACCTCCCCCTTGGGGGAAGCCCCTTGAATTCCAGAAGATAACCTTGGGAGACTATTTCCAGTGCCCAAGGATCCAGAACATCTCTTGCCCAAGCCTGAGCGAAGAGAGAGAGTCTGCCCCCCACCAGATCCGGTCCCGGATCGGGGGCCAACATCTCATGCTGTCTTGGTAGCAGTGGCAGGTTTCTTGGCCTGCTTACCTTTGTTCCAGCCTTGCATTGGCCTCCAGGCTGGCTTGGCTTGAGAAGAATTACCCTCTTGCTTAGAGGATGTAGCACTTGTGGCTGGTCCGTTTCTGCGAAAGGGACGAAAATTTGGTTTATTTTTAGCCTTGAAAGACCTATCCTGAGGAAGGGCGTGGCCCTTACCCCCAGTGATATCAGAAATAATCTCTTTCAAGTCAGGGCCAAACAGCGTTTTCCCCTTGAAAGGAATGTTAAGCAATTTATTCTTGGAAGATGCATCCGCTGACCAAGATTTTAGCCAAAGCGCTCTGCGCGCCACAATAGCAAACACAGAATTTTTCGCCGCTAATCTAGCCAATTGCAAAGTGGCGTCTAAGGTGAAAGAGTTAGCCAATTTGAGAGCATGAATTCTGTCCAAAATCTCCTCATAAGAAGAATCTTTATTGAGCGCCTTTTCTAGTTCATCGAACCAGAAACACGCTGCTGTAGTGACAGGAACAATGCATGAAATTGGTTGTAGAAGGTAACCTTGCTGAACAAACATCTTTTTAAGCAAACCCTCTAATTTTTTATCCATAGGATCTTTGAAAGCACAACTATCTTCTATGGGTATAGTGGTGCGTTTGTTTAGAGTAGAAACCGCCCCCTCGACCTTGGGGACTGTCTGCCATAAGTCCTTTCTGGGGTCGACCATAGGAAACAATTTCTTGAATATAGGGGGAGGGACGAAAGGTATGCCGGGCCTTTCCCATTCTTTTTTTACAATATCCGCCACCCGCTTGGGTATAGGAAAAGCTTCGGGGGGCCCCGGGACCTCTAGGAACTTGTCCATCTTACATAATTTCTCTGGAATGACCAAATTCTCACAATCATCCAGAGTAGATAACACCTCCTTAAGCAGAGCGCGGAGATGTTCCAATTTAAATTTGAATGTAATCACATCAGGTTCAGCTTGTTGAGAAATTTTCCCTGAATCTGAAATTTCTCCCTCAGACAAAACCTCCCTGGCCCCCTCAGACTGGTGTAGGGGCACTTCAGAACCAATATCATCAGCGTCCTCATGCTCTTCCGTATTTTCTAAAACAGAGCAGTCGCGCTTTCGCTGATAAGTGGGCATTTTGGCTAAAATGTTTTTGATAGAATTATCCATTACAGCCGTTAATTGTTGCATAGTAAGGAGTATTGGCGCACTAGATGTACTAGGGGCCTCCTGTGTGGGCAAGACTGGCGTAGACGAAGGAGGGGATGATGCAGTACCATGCTTACTCCCCTCACTTGAGGAATCATCTTGGGCATCATTTTCTCTAAATTTTGTGTCACATAAATCACATCTATTTAAATGAGAAGGAACCTTGACTTCCCCACATACAGAACACAGTCTATCTGGTAGTTCAGACATGTTAAACAGGCATAAACTTGATAACAAAGTACAAAAAACGTTTTAAAATAAAACCGTTACTGTCACTTTAAATTTTAAACTGAACACACTTTATTACTGCAAATGTGAAAAAGTATGAAGGAATTGTTCAAATTTGTTCAAATTTGAAAGCTTTAACTCTTAAAATAACGGAACCGGAGCCGTTTTTATATTTAACCCCTATACAGTCCCTGGTATCTGCTTTGCTGAGACCCAACCAAGCCCAAAGGGGAATACGATACCAAATGACGCCTTCAGAAAGCCTTTTCTATGTATCAGAGCTCCTCACACATGCATCTGCATGTCATGCTTCCCAAAAACAAGTGCGCAATAGAGGCGCGAAAATGAGGCTCTGACTATGATTAGGGAAAGCCCCTAGAGAATAAGGTGTCCAATACAGTGCCTGCCGGTTATTTTACATAATTCCCAAGAATAAAATAATTCCTCAAAGCTATGAAGTATTAAAAATGCTTATATATCAATCGTTTTAGCCCAGAAAATGTCTACCAGTCTTAAAAGCCCTTGTGAAGCCCTTTATTCTTATGTAATAAAAATGGCTTACCGGATCCCATAGGGAAAATGACAGCTTCCAGCATTACATCGTCTTGTTAGAAATGTGTCATACCTCAAGCAGCAAAAGTCTGCTCACTGTTTCCCCCAACTGAAGTTAATTCCTCTCAACAGTCCTGTGTGGAAACAGCCATCGATTTTAGTAACGGTTGCTAAAATCATTTTCCTCTTACAAACAGAAATCTTCATCACTTTTCTGTTTCAGAGTAAATAGTACATACCAGCACTATTTTAAAATAACAAACTCTTGATTGAAGAATAAAAACTACAGTTAAACACCAAAAAACTCTAAGCCATCTCCGTGGAGATGTTGCCTGTACAACGGCAAAGAGAATGACTGGGGAAGGCGGAGCCTAGGAGGGATCATGTGACCAGCTTTGCTGGGCTCTTTGCCATTTCCTGTTGGGGAAGAGAATATCCAACAAGTAAGGATGACGCCGTGGACCGGACACACCTATGTTGGAGAAACCCCTTTTCTCTGAAGTAATCTCATGCACATCTTCATTCTTCAGCTACCTCCATCAGAGACAAAGAAAAGACAATGGTATCGTGAGGTGGAAGAGGGTATATAGAGCCCTTGGGGTTTGGAAATCTTTGCCTCCTCCTAATGGTAGGGAAGGTAATTCCTAGGAGTAATGGATTGTGTACTCTCAACAACTATACGAAAGAAATAGTAAATTACCTATAGGCACTCATCTATTGGAATAAACCAGCAGAATGCCGAACCAATGCTGAAACATATCAGCAGAGGATCTGGAATAGGAGTATATTGACGACCCAACATGAGGCGGCAAAGGACAGGTCCCTCAAATACTTGTGGAAGTCTTCCGAACAATTCAAATGAGGTGAAAAAACATAATTTATGTAAGAATTTACCTGATAAATTCATTTCTTTCATATTGGCAAGAGTCCATGAGCTAGTGACGTATGGGATATACATTCCTAACAGGAGGGGCAAAGTTTCCCAAACCTCAAAATACCTATAAATACATCCCCCACCACACCCACAATTCAGTTTAACGAATAGCCAAGAAGTGGGGTGATAAGAAAGGAGCGAAAGCATCAACAACAAAAATCATAACCACCACAAAAAAAGGTGGGCCTCATGGACTCTTGCCAATATGAAAGAAATGAATTTATCAGGTAAGTTCTTACATAAATTATGTTTTCTTTCATGTAATTGGCAAGAGTCCATGAGCTAGTGACGTATGGGATAGCAAATACCCAAGATATGGAATTCCACGCAAGAGTCACTAGAGAGGGAGGGATAAAAATAAAGACAGCCAATTCCGCTGAAAAAAGAATCCACAACCCAAATCAAAAGTTTTAATCTTTATAATGAAAAAAAACTGAAATTATAAGCAGAAGAATCAAACTGAAACAGCTGCCTGAAGTACTTTTCTACGAAAAACTGCTTCTGAAGAGAAAACATCAAAATGGTAGAATTTAGTGAAAGTATTCAAAGAAGACCAAGTTGCTGCTTTGCAAATCTGATCAACAGAAGCTTCATTCTTAAAAGCCCAGGAAGTAGAGACTGACCTAGTAGAATGAGCCGTAATCCTCTGAGGCAGGGATTTACCCAACTCCAAATAAGCATGATGAATCAAAAGCTTTAACCAAGATGCCAAAGAAATGTCAGAAGCCTTCTGACCTTTCCTAGAACCAGAAAAGATAACAAATAGACTAGAAGTCTTTCTGAAATCTTTAGTAGCTTCAACATAATATTTCAAAGCTCTTACCACATCCAAAGAATGTAAAGATCTTTCCAAAGAATTCTTAGGATTAGGACACAACGAAGGGACAACAATTTCTCTATTAATGTTGTTGGAATTCACAACTTTAGGTAAAAATTTAAATGAAGTCCGGAAAACCGCATTATCCTGATGAAAAATCAGAAAAGGAGACTCACAAGAAAGAGCAGATAATTCAGAAACTCTTCTAGCAGAAGAGATGGCCAAAAGGAACAATACTTTCCAAGAAAGTAATTTAATATCCAGAGAATGCATAGGCTCAAATGTAAAGCCCTCAAAACCAAATTAAGACTCCAAGGAGGAGAAATTGGCTTAATGACAGGCTTGATACGAACCAAAGCCTGTACAAAACAATGAATATCAGAAAGATTAGCCATTTTTCTGTGAAACAGAACAGAAAGAGCGGAGATTTGTCCTTTCAAGAAACTTGCAGACAAACCCTTATCCAAACCATCCTGAAGAAACTGTAAAATTCTAAAAGAATGCCAAGAGAATTTATGAGAAGAACACCATGAAATGTAAGTCTTCCAAACTCAGTAATAAATCTTTCTAGACACAGATTTGCGAGCCTGCAACATAGTATTAATCACTGAGTCAGAGAAACCTCTATGACTAAGCACTAGGCGTTCAATCTCCATACCTTCAAATTTAATGATTTGAGATCCTGATGGAAAAATGGACCTTGAGATAGAAGGTCTGGAATTAACGGAAGTGGCCAAGGTTGGCAACTGTACATCCGAACAAGATCTGCATACCAAAACCTGTGTGGCCATGCTGGAGCCACCAGCAGTACAAATGAACATTCCATTATGATTTTGGAAATCGCTCTTGGAAGAAGAACTAGAGGTGGAAAGACATAAGCAGGTTGATAATTCCAAGTAAGTGGTCACGTCGTGCGCAATGCAGGACTGACATTGCTATGAGAAAAAGCGTGGCAAGATACAAGCTGGGCAGCGTTCAAAGTGAAAGTAAAATACCTGTATGTTCCGTTACCGCATAACAACAGTCGATGAGCCCAAAATAAATCTCATACATAAAGCAGCATAAATCAAACAAAACACATTTGATTAATCCCCACTGTTCAATAACTTACCTCAGGAGATATTAACCCACGATTCTATAAAGATAAAAGGAGTAACACTGTAACCCTGTCTTCAGCAATTTCAACATAAGTAAAAATGTATCTTACCAGAATCCGTGCTGTGGAACAGAAACACAGCCTCTCAAGTGTGACAGTCTTGTAGCATCGCTCCTGACATGGACTTGAGTGAAGAAATCAGATAGTGAAACTCGTCAAAACTGGTTGCTTAAGGAGCAGTTAGCAGGCAGTCTGGATGGGCTTGCAGAATCTGAGAGGCTGACAAGACTACTTAAAACTGCAGTTCCAAAACGAAAGGCATATATCCCTCCTGAGGAACAACTCCGAAATCTTCGGACACTTCTCTGTCATCCTCCTGTGACGAAAGGCAAAGAATGACTGGGGGATAGGGCAAGTGGGAGAGGTATTTAAGCCTTTGGCTGGGGTGTCTTTGCCTCCTCCTGGTGGCCAGGTTCAGTATTTCCCAACAGTAAGGAATGAAGCCGTGGACTCTCCTTATATTAAGGAAAAGGCTGATCACGTTTGATATAAACTGTACAGATAGATAGATAGACAGACAGACAGAGATAGATAGATAGATAGATATATAGATAGATAGATAGATAGATAGGAGAGATGTATTTCTGTGTGACAAAATGTGCAATGCCACTTTAATGTCAAATTTTCAAAGAAATAAAAATAACTTAAAATCCTGTTGATCTCACATTGTAACTCTAACAAACAACTCTAAGGTCAGCAAAGCAAATTGTATTTGCTATACAAACAATATCTGTTCAATAGTTTCAGCCACTGTGAGATTTCTGACAAGACAATTAAAATATACACCAATCAATCTTAAGGGCACTAATTCTGCAATGCGTATTTTAGGAGTGGAAAATTATACTTTTTTTGTACCTCATCTTAGTTACTTTCTGTTATCACTAATTTTACAATTTTAGGTCATGTTGCCATCTAGTGATGAAAACACAAAACGACATGCTTTCTTGTTTAAAAGTCCTGAGGTTTTAAATGATGAATGTTTGTGTATGTGTGCTTCAAGTTAATATGCACTAATTAAGTTCTGACATTTTTATAGAAAGGAAAATATAAACTGCTTTACTATATACTTAAACAAGTTTTACTTAGCAACCTTATGACATTGGTACAAGAGACTATTACATACAATAATTAAATGGGACAGAGAGAGTAAGTACAATGACTCTGACCTCAGATAAATTGTGAGTAAGACAATTCATAATGTATATTAAGTAAGTGTCTACATCAAAGCATTTGCACCACATCTGCACATTTATTGCTGTTCAAGCATCTTTTCATATTTCTTTGTCAAGCATATCAGTCTAGCTTTGATTCAACAAAAATGTAACACTTCAAAGAGCATCCTTGAAACAGTTTAAAGAAAGGAATGTGTTTTATATATTTAGAATATATTTTCCAAAATAATGTATGAATGCATCAAAAGTTTATAAAAATGAACACTTTTTTTTCTTTCTGAAAGTAACTTACACACACAGACTTAGAAGAAAACCAGCTCCAAAAAAGGGATAAGATATTTCATTAAAAGAAAGCCACCCTTAAAACTATAAATCAGAAAAAAAAAATTTATGTTTATCTGATAAATTCATTTATTTTATGGTGGTAATAGTCCACGATCCATTACTCCAGGGAATTACTCTTCCTTACCACTAGGAGGAGTCAAAGATTATCAAACCCAAAGAGCTCAATAAAACCCCTTCCACCTCACAGGTACCTCAGTCTAACATATATTATATTTTTCTGTAGTGTAGGGAGCTCCCCTCATCCTTTCCCCTCCATGATCAATTTGTTTCTGTAGTGTAGGGTCCCCCCTTAATTGGATATTTTTCCATAGTGTAGGGACCCATTCCTCCCTCTCCCTTTATAACTTTTTCCTGCAGTGCTGGGAACACCATCCTACCCCTCTGCTCCTCCGCTGAGCTGCCCATCCGCCTACTTCCATCCACCGCTCCCACTCCCAATGGAAGATCTTTACAGAGAGTGATACAAACAGTGTCACGCTCAGTGCTCCCTTACCGTATAAAGGCAGATGCCTTCTGTCCTCTGGTTGCAGCTCCAGCTGCATAAGCTGACAACAGGGACCGCAACATGTTAATAAAATCACCATAACACTTCCACTACAAGAACCTCCCCATAACACAACACATCCCTCTTGTCACAGGATGAGGTCACTCTTGGATCTCGCAACAAAGTTTAACCTTGTGCTTACAGGAGGGAACTAGGTTAGAAAGTGGTCACTTTTGGACCTTATATATTACGAACATCAATAACATCTATGACTAAGCAGAAAGGAATCTGTGCAAGCATTTTATTATACTAAACTGGATGTGAGCAGTATATGCTAGCAAGTTACATGAGCTGAGATGTAATATTTGAAGACAGAATAGTAATAAGACAACTAGATTTGCCCCAAGTCAGCAATACAACCCAGATGTGATACATCTAATTTGTAGATGCCCTTGTTTGGTAAAAAATTAATTATGATATTGATTTTGTGCTTAATCCTGAGACCATAATATTCTTAAGATTATCAAAAGGTTTGAAAAAACGTGACAGGTTATTTTGTTAGCTAGAAAACTTGTTTTTAGAACAAGGAATAGCGGTGACAAGCCTACATTAACTTAACAACTCCCTCCTACACCAAGTAACTTTGAAGTGTTTGATACTATGAGTGACATGAAACTCAGAACTACCACCTTCATGCACAATTGGAAATGCTACTTACTCAGTCTACTACACAACTTACAGACACATCTACTACTACAACTTTATTCCCTTACAAACACAGAATATTTCATAAACCAACTAAGAGGGGAATGGCAATTAGATTTTGAAGAGCGTAGACAAACTACTTGATATGGTTTACTAATACTGGTGTTATTCACAAGATTGTCTGTTGAAAAGACCTATAACGATAATTGTTGCATAGTGATAGAGGCTCCTAGATAATATATATTATTCTAGTTCACAAATTATTCAATAGATATCATAACTACATTGTTTATGTTGATTTACTGTTCCTTTCCCTTCCTGTAGAGACTACATTCTGCAATTTCTACATTGAGAAGTACATAGGCAGTACATATCAGTTACTGAGCATTAGAAGGATGTACTTACTGAGTACTGATCATTAGTAGGAGGTACTTACCAGTTATTGATCATTAGTAGGGACTACTTACTGGTTACTTATCATTAGTAGGTAGTACATATCAGTTACTGAGCATTAGTAGGAGGTACTTACTGATTACTGATCATTAGTAGGAGGTACTTACTAGTTATTGATCATTAGTAGGGACTACTTACTGGTTACTGATCATTAGTGTTAAGTACCTATCAGTTACTAAGCATTAGGAGAAAGCACTTACTGGTTACTGATCCTTAATAGGAGGTACTTACTAGTTACTGATCAATAGTAGGAGGTAATTACTGGTTACTGATCATTACTAGGCGGTACTTACTGTTTACTGATCATTACTAGGCGGTACTTACTGGTTACTGATCATTAAAAGGAAGTACCTATCAATTACTGAGCATTAGTAGGAGGTACTTAATGGTTACTGATCATTAAAAGGGACTACTTACTGGTTACTGAGCATTAGTAGGAAGTACTACAAATGATAGTACAAATGATGTTTGATGCTTCCATCAGCAACCTGCCCCGCTGGCTCACTGAATCGAATAGCGGTTATTTATGCGCATGCGTTTAGTTGCGCAATTAGGGGTAGTCATCTGATCGCCTTTGCAGTACTTACTGGTTACTGATCATTAGTAGGAGTAACTAACTGCTTACTGATCATTACTAGGAGGTACATACTGGTTATTAATCATTAGTAGGAGATTTTTACTGGTTACTGATCATTAGTAGGAGGTACTCACCGGTTACTGATCATTAGTAGGAGGTTCTTACTGGTTACTGATCATTAGTAGGAGGTACTAACCGGTTACTGAGCATTAGTAGGAGGTACTTAATGGTTACTGATCATTAAAAGGGACTACTTACTGGTTACTGAGCATTAGTAGGAAGTACCTATTGGTTACTAAGCATTAGGAGGAGGTACTTACTGGTTCCTGATCATTAGGAGGAGGCACTTACTGTTTATTGAAAATTACTAGGAAGTACTTACTGGTTACAGATCATTAGTAGGAAGTACTTCCTGGTTACTGGTCATTAGTAGGAGGTACTTACTAGTTACATTGCATTTGTTGGTAGTACAAAACAGATAACTATTAGCTTTAACTTTTAAATGTAAATTGTATGTAGCGGGCAGGGGAGGGGGCGGGTAGGACCCCCGCACTGCAGAAAAAAAAATATTGAGAGCGGAAGGGAAGGGAAAGGAGGGAGGGGATCCAATTGGATGGGGATTTGTGCCCATGTACACGGGCTTTAGGACTAGTTTATACATAATTAACAACTATAAACTGACCAATCAGGAATACTCGGCATGTTTATAAGGAACCTACTGGAGTGAGGAGACCATACTTGAAAAAGACAAGTGGGTTTAGTGAAATGTATGTCAGAGTAGTGGTGAAGTTAAGTCACAGATTGAGGGTGGACTAATATAGGTGTATGAACTTCACAACAAGCACTACTATTATAAGACTGTTACCCGGCTTGTGACGTATTACATTTTTACATGCATTGTACAATAGTTGTTTTTAATAAAAAGTAATTGTGGAAAGAAGTATGTTTGCTGAGCGTCATTCCTGAGGTTACTGAACCACCTGTAGCACATGCTGTCAATACTTTAAGCTGGGTTCTCAGCTCAGAAGAACGTAATATTCTGTAAATTGAATTTAGAAGAATGTTAATAGTATTGCACTATTATAATTTTCTGTTTCTGTTTTGTAAGACAATTGGAATGTAGTGCCAGTGAGCCCCAGCCCCAAACTCCCACTAGAGTAGTGCAGAGTTTAATTTTTACTTTGCTGTTGTTTCCCACCCTCTATTTTGGGTGGCACATATGGAAAACCTGGCTGCCAGTAAAAATCAAGCTGGTGAGTGGTTGAAGGCAGTGACAGTCCAGGGCCATTAGATCTAGGCTGCTTCTAGCCAACCTGCATTTTGACATACAGTACTTCCTCTGAATTCCAGATGTTTGCGTGTATATATGTGGGTGTGGATGTGTGCGTGTATATATGTGGGTGTGGATGTGTGTATGTATATATCTATGGTTTGTGTGTGGTATGTCTATATGTATGGTTGGTGTGTGTGTGGTGTATGCATGGTGTGGGGTATGTGTATATGCATGGCGTGGGGTATGTGTATATGCATGGCGTGGGGTATGTGTATATGTATGGCGTGTGGTATGTGTATATGTATGGCGTGTGGTATGTGTATATGTATGGCGTGTGGTATGTGTATGTATGTGGTATGTGTGTGTATGTGTGTGGTATGCGTGTGTATGTGTGTGGTATGCGTGTGTATGTGTGTGGTATGCGTGTGTATGTGTGTGCGTATGTGTGTGGTATGTGTATATGTATGGCGTGTGTGTGTGTGTGGTACGTGTATATGTATGGCGTGTGTGTGTGTGTGGTATGTGTATATGTATGGCGTGTGTGTGTGTGTGGTATGTGTATATGTATGGCGTGTGTGTGTGTGTGTGTATGGTATGTGTATATGTATGGCGTGTGTGTGTGTATGTGTGTGGTATGTGTATATGTATGGCGTGTGTGTGTGTGGTATGTGTATATGTATGGCGTGTGGTATGTGTATATGTATGGCGTGTGTATGTGTGTGGTATGCGTGTGTATGTGTGTGCGTATGTGTGTGTATGTATATGTATGGCGTGTGCGTATGTGTGTGGTATGTTTATATGTATGGCGTGTGTGTGTGTGTGGTATGTGTATATGTATGGCGTGTGTGTGTGTGTGGTATGTGTATATGTATGGCGTGTGTGTGTGTATGTGTGTGGTATGTGTATATGTATGGCGTGTGTGTGTGTATGTGTGTGGTATGTGTATATGTATGGCGTGTGTGTGTGTGTGTGTGGTATGTGTATATGTATGGCGTGTGTGTGTATGTGTGTGGTATGTGTATATGTATGGCGTGTGTGTGTATGTGTGTGGTATGTGTATGTGTGTGGAATGTGTATGTGTGTGGTATGCGTGTGCGTATGTGTGGTATGTGTATATGTATGGCGTGTGTGTATGTGTGTGGTATGTGTATATGTATGGCCTGTGTGTATGTGTGTGTATGTGTATATGTATGGCGTGTGTGTGTATGTGTATATGTATGGCGTGTGTGTGGTATGTGTATATGTATGGCGTGTGTGTGTATGTGTGTGGTATGTGTATATGTATGGCTATATGTATGGCGTGTGTGTATGTGTGTGGTATGTGTATATGTATGGCGTGTGTGTGTATGTGTGTGGTATGTGTATATGTATGGCGTGTGTGTGTGTGTGTATGTGTGTGGTATGTGTATATGTATGGCGTGTGTGTGTGTGTATGTGTGTGGTATGTGTATATGTATGGCGTGTGTGTGTGTATGTGTGTGGTATGTGTATATGTATGGCGTGTGTGTGTGTGTATGTGTGTGGTATGTGTATATGTATGGCGTGTGTGTGTGTATGTGTGTGGTATGTGTATATGTATGGCGTGTGTGTGTGTGTGTATGTGTGTGGTATGTGTATATGTATGGCGTGTGTGTGTGTGTATGTGTGTGGTATGTGTATATGTATGGCGTGTGTGTGTGTGTGTGTATGTGTGTGGTATGTGAATATGTATGGGGTGTGTGTATGTGTGTGGTATGTGTATATGTATGGCGTGTGTGTGTGTGTGTATGTGTGTGGTATGTGTATATGTATGGCGTGTGTGTGTGTGTATGTGTGTGGTATGTGTATATGTATGGCGTGTGTGTGTGTATGTGTGTGGTATGTGTATATGTATGGCGTGTGTGTGTGTGTGTGTGTGTGTGTATGTGTGTGGTATGTGTATATGTATGGCGTGTGTGTGTGTGTGTGTATGTGTGTGGTATGTGTATATGTATGGCGTGTGTGCGTATGTGTGGTATGTGTATATGTATGGCGTGTGTGTATGTGTGTGGTATGTGTATATGTATGGCGTGTGTGTATGTGTGTGGTATGTGTATATGTATGGCGTGTGTGTATGTGTATATGTATGGCGTGTGTGTGTATGTGTGTGGTATGTGTATATGTATGGCGTGTATGTGTGTGTGTGTGTGTGTGTATGTGGTATGTGTATACGTATGGCGTGTGTGTGTATGTGTGTGGTATGTGTATATGTATGGCGTGTGTGTGTGTGTGTGTGGTATGTGTATATGTATGGCGTGTGTGTGTGTGTGTGTGGTATGTGTATATGTATGGCGTGTGTGTGTGTATGTGTGTGGTATGTGTATATGTATGGCGTGTGTGTATGTGTGTGGTATGTGTATATGTATGGCGTGTGTGTATGTGTGTATGTGTGTGGTATGTGTATATGTATGGCGTGTGTGTGTATGTGATGTGTATATGTATGGCGTGTGTGTGTATGTGATGTGTATATGTATGGCGTGTGTGTGTGTGTGGTATGTGTATATGTATGGCGTGTGTGTGTGTGTATGTGTGTGGTATGTGTATATGTATGGCGTGTGTGTGTGTGTATGTGTGTGGTATGTGTATATGTATGGCGTGTGTGTATGTGTGTGGTATGTGTATATGTATGGCGTGTGTGTATGTGTGTGGTATGTGTATATGTATGGCGTGTGTGTATGTGTGTGGTATGTGTATATGTATGGCGTGTGTGTATGTGTGTGGTATGTGTATATGTATGGCGTGTGTGTATGTGTTTGGTATGTGTATATGTATGGCGTGTGTGTATGTGTGTGGTATGTGTATATGTATGGCGTGTATGTGTGTGGTATGTGTATATGTATGGCGTGTATGTGTGTGGTATGTGTATATGTATGGCATGTGTGTGTATGTGTGTGGTATGTGTATATGTATGGCGTGTGTGTATGTGTGTATGTGTGTGGTATGTGTATATGTATGGTGTGTGGTATGCATGTGGGTGTGTGGGGTATGTGTATATGTATGGTGTGTGTGTGTGTGTGTGGGATGCGTGTGTATGTGTGTGGTATGTGTGTGTATGTGTGTATGTATGTATATGTATGACGTGTGCATATGTGTGGTATGTGTATATGTATGGCGTGTATGTGTGTGGTATGTGTATATGTATGGCGTGTGTGTATGTGTGTGGTATGTGTATATGTATGGCGTGTGTGTGTATGGTATGTGTATATGTATGGTGGTGAGTGTGTGTGTGTGTGGTATGTGTATATGTATGGGCGTGTGTGTGTGTGTGTGTGGTATGTGTATATGTATGGCGTGTGTGTATGTGTGTATGTGTGTGGTATGTGTATATGTATGGCGTGTGTGTGTATGTGATGTGTATATGTATGGGGGTGTGGTGTGTGTATGTGATGTGTATATGTATGGCGTGTGTGTGTATGTGTGTGGTATGTGTATATGTATGGCGTGTGTGTGTATGTGTGTGGTATGTGTATATGTATGGCGTGTGTGTGTGTGCATGTGTGTGGTATGTGTATATGTATGGCGTGTGTGTATGTGTGTGGTATGTGTATATGTATGGCGTGTGTGTATGTGTGTGGTATGTGTATATGTATGGCGTGTGTGTATGTGTGTGGTATGTGTATATGTATGGCGTGTGTATGTGTGTGGTATGTGTATATGTATGGCGTGTGTGTATGTGTGTGGTATGTGTATATGTATGGCGTGTGTGTATGTGTTTGGTATGTGTATATGTATGGCGTGTGTGTATGTGTGTGGTATGTGTATATGTATGGCGTGTGTGTATGTGTGTATGTGTGTGGTATGTGTATATGTATGGCGTGTGTGTGTATGTGATGTGTATATGTATGGCGTGTGTGTGTATGTGATGTGTATATGTATGGCGTGTGTGTGTGTGTGGTATGTGTATATGTATGGCGTGTGTGTGTGTGTATGTGTGTGGTATGTGTATATGTATGGCGTGTGTGTGTGTGTATGTGTGTGGTATGTGTATATGTATGGCGTGTGTGTATGTGTGTGGTATGTGTATATGTATGGCGTGTGTGTATGTGTGTGGTATGTGTATATGTATGGCGTGTGTGTATGTGTGTGGTATGTGTATATGTATGGCGTGTGTGTATGTGTTTGGTATGTGTATATGTATGGCGTGTGTGTATGTGTTTGGTATGTGTATATGTATGGCGTGTGTGTGTATGTGTGTGGTATGTGTATATGTATGGCGTGTGTGTGTGTGTGTATGTGTGTGGTATGTGTATATGTATGGCGTGTGTGTATGTGTGTGGTATGTGTATATGTATGGCGTGTGTGTATGTGTGTGGTATGTGTATATGTATGGCGTGTGTGTATGTGTGTGGTATGTGTATATGTATGGCGTGTGTGTATGTGTGTGGTATGTGTATATGTATGGCGTGTGTGTATGTGTGTGGTATGTGTATTTGTATGGCGTGTGTGTATGTGTTTGGTATGTGTATATGTATGGCGTGTGTGTATGTGTGTGGTATGTGTATATGTATGGCGTGTGTGTATGTGTGTATGTGTGTGGTATGTGTATATGTATGGCGTGTGTGGTATGTGTATATGTATGGTGTGTGTGTGTGTGTGATGTGTATATGGTATGGCGTGTCGTGTTTGTGTGTGTATGGTGTGATATGTGTGGTATGTGTATGGCTTTGTCTGTGTGTGGTATGTGTATATGTATGGCGTGGGTGTGTATTGTGTGTGTATGTGTATATGTATGGCGTGTGTGTATGGTGTGATGTGTAAGGTGTGGTGTGTGTATGTGTGTGGTATGTGTATATGTATGGCGTGTGTGTGTGTGTGTGTGGTATGTGTATATGTATGGCGTGTGTGTTTGTGTGTGGTATGTGTTTATGTATGGCGTGTGTGTATGTGTGTGTATGTGTATATGTATGGCGTGTGTGTGTATGTGTATATGTATGGCGTGTGTGTGGTATGTGTATATGTATGGCGTGTGTGTGGTATGTGTATATGTATGGCGTGTGTGTGTATGTGTGTGGTATGTGTATATGTATGGCTATATGTATGGCGTGTGTGTATGTGTGTGGTATGTGTATATGTATGGCGTGTGTGTATGTGTGTGGGATGTGTATATGTATGGCGTGTGTGGGATGTGTATATGTATGGCGTGTGTGCGTATGTGTGGTATGTGTATATGTATGGCGTGTGTGTATGTGTGTGGTATGTGTATATGTATGGCGTGTGTGTATGTGTATATGTATGGCGTGTGTGTGTGTGTGTGTGGTATGTGTATATGTATGGTTTGTGTGGTATGTGTGCGTATGTGTGTGCGTATGTGTGTGGTATGTGTATATGTATGGCGTGTGTGTGTATGTGTGTGGTATGTGTATATGTATGGCGTGTGTGTGTGTGTGTATGTGTGTGGTATGTGTATATGTATGGCGTGTGTGTGTGTGTATGTGTGTGGTATGTGTATATGTATGGCGTGTGTGTGTGTATGTGTGTGGTATGTGTATATGTATGGCGTGTGTGTGTGTGTATGTGTGTGGTATGTGTATATGTATGGCGTGTGTGTGTGTATGTGTGTGGTATGTGTATATGTATGGCGTGTGTGTGTGTGTGTATGTGTGTGGTATGTGTATATGTATGGCGTGTGTGTGTGTGTATGTGTGTGGTATGTGTATATGTATGGCGTGTGTGTGTGTGTGTGTATGTGTGTGGTATGTGTATATGTATGGGGTGTGTGTATGTGTGTGGTATGTGTATATGTATGGCGTGTGTGTGTGTGTGTATGTGTGTGGTATGTGTATATGTATGGCGTGTGTGTGTGTGTATGTGTGTGGTATGTGTATATGTATGGCGTGTGTGTGTGTATGTGTGTGGTATGTGTATATGTATGGCGTGTGTGTGTGTGTGTGTGTGTGTGTGTGTGTGTATGTGTGTGGTATGTGTATATGTATGGCGTGTGTGTGTGTGTGTGTGTGTATGTGTGTGGTATGTGTATATGTATGGCGTGTGTGCGTATGTGTGGTATGTGTATATGTATGGCGTGTGTGTATGTGTGTGGTATGTGTATATGTATGGCGTGTGTGTATGTGTGTGGTATGTGTATATGTATGGCGTGTGTGTATGTGTATATGTATGGCGTGTGTGTGTATGTGTGTGGTATGTGTATATGTATGGCGTGTATGTGTGTGTGTGTGTGTGTATGTGGTATGTGTATACGTATGGCGTGTGTGTGTATGTGTGTGGTATGTGTATATGTATGGCGTGTGTGTGTGTGTGTGTGGTATGTGTATATGTATGGCGTGTGTGTGTGTGTGTGTGGTATGTGTATATGTATGGCGTGTGTGTGTGTATGTGTGTGGTATGTGTATATGTATGGCGTGTGTGTATGTGTGTGGTATGTGTAAATGTATGGCGTGTGTGTGTGTGTGTGGTATGTGTATATGTATGGGTGTGTGTGTGTGTGTGTGGTATGTGTATATGTATGGCGTGTGTGTATGTGTGTATGTGTGTGGTATGTGTATATGTATGGCGTGTGTGTGTATGTGATGTGTATATGTATGGCGTGTGTGTGTGTATGTGATGTGTATATGTATGGCGTCGGTGTGTGTATGTGTGTGGTATGTGTATATGTATGGCGTGTGTGTGTGTGTATGTGTGTGGTATGTGTATATGTATGGCGTGTGTGTGTGTGTGTGTATGTGTGTGGTATGTGTATATGTATGGCGTGTGTGTATGTGTGTGGTATGTGTATATGTATGGCGTGTGTGTATGTGTGTGGTATGTGTATATGTATGGCGTGTGTGTATGTGTGTGGTATGTGTATATGTATGGCGTGTGTGTATGTGTGTGGTATGTGTATATGTATGGCGTGTGTGTATGTGTTTGGTATGTGTATATGTATGGCGTGTGTGTATGTGTGTGGTATGTGTATATGTATGGCGTGTATGTGTGTGGTATGTGTATATGTATGGCGTGTATGTGTGTGGTATGTGTATATGTATGGCATGTGTGTGTATGTGTGTGGTATGTGTATATGTATGGCGTGTGTGTATGTGTGTATGTGTGTGGTATGTGTATATGTATGGTGTGTGTGTGGTATGCATGTGGTGTGTGGGGTATGTGTATATGTATGGTGTGTGTGTGTGTGTGTGTGTGGGATGCGTGTGTATGTGTGTGGTATATGTGTGTATGTGTGTATGTATGTATATGTATGGCGTGTGCATATGTGTGGTATGTGTATATGTATGGCGTGTATGTGTGTGGTATGTGTATATGTATGGCGTGTGTGTATGTGTGTGGTATGTGTATATGTATGGCGTGTGTGTGTATGGTATGTGTATATGTATGGTGTGAGTGTGTGTGTGTGTGGTATGTGTATATGTATGGCGTGTGTGTAC